>NC_133619.1:170148423-170218423 GCF_048593235.1 Sminthopsis crassicaudata | reverse complement strand
TATCATGGAATTCTTTAAAATTTCTTCCTCTCCTGATCCAAGGCAATTCCAATATACTTCTGATTGAAAGAGCCATCTGCATCCAGAGAAAGAACTGAATGTGCATCAAAACAGTGTTTTCACTGTTTGTTTTGTTTTGTTTTGTTTTGCTTTTTGGCATCTTCCCCTTCTTTATTTTTTTTATTATTATTATAGCTTTTTATTTACAAGATATATGCATGGGTAATTTTACAGTATTGACAACTGCCAAGCCTTTTGTTCCAATTTTTCCTCTCCTTCCCCCCACCCCCCTCCCCCAGATGGCAGGTTGACCAATACATGTTAAATATGTTAAAATATAAATTAAATACAATATATGTATACATGTCCAAACAGTTATTTTGCTGTACAAAAAGAATCAGACTTTGAAATAGTGTACCATTAGCCTGTGAAGGAAATCCAAAATGCATCACCTTTTTTATTGTTGTTGTTGTTTGCTTGTTTTTTTTTCTTTCTTGTGTCTTTTTTTCCCTTTTTGATCTAATTTTTCTTACAGCATGATGAAGGAGATATGTTTGGAAGAATTGCACGTGTTTCATTTATATTGGATTGCTTTCTCTCTAGGGGAGGGGACAGCAGAGGAAGGGAGAAAGAAAAATTTCAAACAATGTTTTGCAAAGATGAATGTTGCAAACTATCTTTGCATGTATTTGGAAAAGTAAAAAGCTATTAAAAATTTTCTCCCTCTCCTAAACATTCACAAATACAAATCAAATATTTTCTAACTTCCTTTCATCAACACAATGGCATGCAACTAACTTGCATGCTAACAATTTCCTCTAGACACTTTTCATTGTATTGGCTTGCTGAAGCACTTTTAAAAAAATACGATGTAGTACATTTTAATTTTTCCCCTAAAATAGCATTTTTCTAAAACAAGAATACAGAAAGGATGTATATTTATCTTTACTTTATCTTGGCCACTGATGGATGCATCACTTTTGATCAAAAACTTGAACTTTTGGGGGGGTGGGATAATATTCTGATAAATTTATTTCAGTATAATTGATTTGCTTTGTAATCTTAGGTATTTTATTCTATTCATGTAAAAACATTACTTTTTTGAAGAGGTCCATAGGTTTTACTAGACTGACAAAGAGGTCCATACTATGAAAAAAGGTTAAAACCCCCTGGACTAAGATGGCTATTATGGAAATACATTTAACATAATTGCAATGGCTTACCATTTTAGGAAAAGGGAGGGAAAGGAAGGAGACAAAAAATTTGGAACTCAAAAAAAAAATTAAATGAATGTTAAACTGTGTCTTACATGTAAATGGAAAAAATAAAATAATATTTTTTAAAAAAACCTTAACTATAAAGAGTTAATTTCAAAGCAACTAGATGATACAATGGAAAGAATGCCATGCCTGGAATTAAATCACAATCTTTGTTTGCTTCAGTTTTCTCATCTGTAAAATGGGGATTATAATAGTGATTACCTCCCAGGGTAGTTGTGAGGATCAAATGAGATAATATTTAAAATACTTAGCACGGTGTTTGTTACATAGTAAGAGCTACATAAGTTTTAGCTATTATTATTTTTAATAGCATCTAGTTGAAGTACTTCACAAAAGAGGAAATCATAACCTTGACCTTTGTATACAATGAGGAAGGGAATGACTCACAAAGCCCTCAAATGCAGAAGATGTAGTCCAAAAAACAGGTAAAGAAGCAACTGTTAGCCATTTTCAGTTCTCTTTCTACAAATTATTAACCTTGATTTAACAGTCATGAATAATGGAAAAGCTAGATTTATATGCTCCAATAAAGCTACTAGCAAACAGATTAGTATTATAAAAAGGAATCAACACAAAATCATAAAACTTTAGACCTCATGGAATTATAGAGATCAAGTGCAGTATTTGCCAAGTCATTTTGATCACAAAACACTTTGGAACTTGTAAAATATTGACAGAGTTCAAAAATACTGATTCAGAGCAGCCTTGATCTATTTAGTATCTCTGGGGAAAGGAACATTTGTGGAGAAGACTGGGAATATTTTAGAGGAAAGATCAAGAAAACTGAATTTACTTTTATACTTCACATAATGAGACTATTAATCAATATAATTGGATACTAAATGTTTTAAAAGAGAAACACTTTTTTTTTTTCCCTCAGAAGTTACATAGCAAAGGACTCCAGGGTTCTTTGTCATTTTATAGATGGGTAAAGTGAAATCCAGAGGTGCAATGACTGCTTTAAGTTCACATAATTATCAGTGCCATAATCAGGGCAAGAGGATCCTCTCCAAGAAAACATTTCCCTCTGATCCCCAGTCTTGTGTTCCTTAGGTGAAGCACTTCACATCCCCCCTATTCATGCAAATACAAATAGCCTAACTTCTATGCATCAGTGCTTCTGTTGGATGACATTGCATGCAAATGGTTTTGCTTAATAGATGACATAGGAAATGTCAAGTGTTATGTTTTGAATGGAACTTGTAAGAACTGAGTTTAGACTTAATAAGAGTTGGGTGGATTTCAAAGAATGGGTTTTGATTGACTGATTTCACCAGTCAACTGCCTTCATGGTTTCTTCCTTTCAAAGCTTACAACAACAACCAAAAAAAAAAAGGAAGGGGTCCTAATCAAACCACATCATTTTGTAGAATCATGGAAGAGACTTTTAGATTCATTAGTCTAGGAGTTCTACATGTGCCATCCACAGAAAGGGTCTATGGGTAGATTTACTTTATTATTTTTGACAAAGAATTTTGATTTTTTTATTTTTCTAAATAGTATTCAACTTTTCCAAATACATGTAAAAATAGTTTTCAACATTCGTTTTTGTAAGATTTATTTTCCAAATGTTTTCTCCTTCCCTTACCCTCCCCAAAACAGCAAGCAATCTGATATAGATTATACATGTACTATCCTTTAAAACACATTTTATGGATAGATTTTTAAAGATCTGGGAACTTTGGGGAGGGAGATTACATCTTTATTTTTACTTACCTCTTAGTAAAACTTATCATTTTTTTAACCACGAATTTTTTAAAAGAATGTTTTTGTGAAGAATCCAAAGGCTTCACATCTTCCAAGGGGATCCACAACCCAAAGAAAATGTTAGAGCCTTTAATCTAAACAAACCTTTTCATCTTACAGAAAAGGAAGCTGAAGCCAGAGAGGCTGAGTTATTTGTTCAAAGTCACATATTAGTAATAGATTAGCTTTTCAGACTCTACTTTTAAGGTCTGAGTTCATATTCTTTTTGGTTTTGAAGAAGGACTGAGAATTATAACTATCATTTTAAAAGTACTTTAAGCCTTTCTAAATATTTTTAAATGTCACCTATTGGAGGTGAGTTAGGCAGTTAGTTTTACAGATTAGGAAACTGAGGCTGAGATAAAAGGTGACTTGCCCACAGTCATACAGCAGAAAAAAATGAGAGAGAGGATTAGAAACCATGTATCTTCTGATTCTAAGTGATTGTCTGGAGCACATAAACCCTTCTTTGATCTGGTGCTAGTTTGCCAATGAGACTCAGCTCCTTTCTATGTAAAATGCCCTTATCTTACTCAGTAGGGTCCAGGGATGATGGGGTTCTATTGCCCCACAAGTAGGTTGGTGCATGTTCTTCTACACTACAGGTTTCTCTGTGTCACATACTCTATAACAGTCTACACCTGGGCTGTTTCCTAATTGATAATGTAATTATCAGCAGAGTCATATTGCTTCACACGAAGCATTTCCAACCATTTATCACAATGTTGATCTTTATTTTAAATATAAATCAGGCAATCATTTATGTCTTTTATGTTCTTTGTATTTATTCAAGAATATTTAACTGTAGACAAAAGGTGACTTATTCATTATTCATCCTGAACAAGGCGAGTATGGCAATTTGAAAAGCCTGACATTTGAGCTTTTTGCCAACACTAGCAAAATTATATCCTTCCCATTGTAAATCAATGAAGTAGAATCATTGTGCACAAAGGAATTAAATTGCCTTGTCACTTTAATAAGGCCACCTTATATACAACCTTCAGCCAATGCCATTGTACAGAGAAAGGGAGCATGGTCTGCCTCAGCTGCCTTAGATCTCAGTTGGCTTTCCAATTAAATGAACATCCTCTTAGTCTTTCACTCGACTCCACTCCTTCTCTTTCTTGAGAGACAATGTCAGAATGTCACAGGCACAACTTGCTATCAGTGGCATGCATACATCAGTGTGAATTAACTTCACTGGATGGAAGGCTTGGCTTTTTCTTCAGTTTGCTAACTTGCAAATAACTGTATCCTCCTGAACCTAAACCCTTCTCAATGTACTATTTTTTCCCCTCATCCTGCCACCATAATAAAAAATGGTGGTGGGGGGAGTGTAAATGCTAGATTATTTGGCAGACAAAAGAGCAAAAATTGAAAGAAAAAAGGCACAGGAGACTAAACAGAATAGAGGTCAAGAATGGATAGTAGTCCAAAGGCAAAGTATCTAGTTGATCCATTGTGGTTTATCTTGCCTAGTGGATTATAAACATCATCAGGTCAGGGATTTCATTCAAATGATTTCATTCATTTTTTTTTCAACAAATACTTATTAAGAAACTGCTGGGTGGAATGCAAAACACTGGATTTTTCTTTTTTTTATTTTATTACTTTTATTTTTCAAATGACAATATCTGTCTCTCCCTCTATGATTTTCATTGCCCAAGAAGCAAAGTTAAAGGGGGAGGGGAAAGCAAAGTTAAAGAAAAAAGCAAAACAAAAAGAGAAATTCCTCAATATGTACTTTCATAACCCGACAGAACAAATTCTCACATTAGCTATGGCTAAAATGTATGTTTCTTTCTGCATTTTATACTTCATCACCTCTCTGGCAGGAGATGAGTATCCTTTACATCTTCATTCTTTTGATCTTGAGGTTTATCAGTGTATTGATAAGGATTCTAAAGGTTCCAAGATTATTGAAATATTGTTCTTATTTATCTATGACATGGTTATCATGTAAATTGTTCTCCACAATGTGCTCATTTAATTCTGCATCGGTTCATAGAGATCTTCTCAGTTTCCTCTGTAAATTATCCATTTCTGTATTTCTTGTGGCACAATAATATCCCATTGCATTCATATATAATAATGTGTTTAAGCATTTGTCCAATAGGAGAATACCTTTGTGAGTTTCCAATTTTTGGCTACCATGAAAAGAGCTATTATAAATATTTTTGTACATGTAGTTCTTTCTCCTCTTTATTTGAGTTCTTTGGAAGAATAGACCTAGTACAGGTATAGCTAGTCAAAAAGAATATGCACAGTATTTTTTCTGGGCATAGTTACAAATTGTTCTCCAATTTAGACCAGTTCTCACTTTTATCAACAATGCCCTAATAAGCAAAGTCAATAAGTCAAATCAACAGGTCAATAAGCATTTATTAAATGCCTAATAATCCAAAGAGTTAGAGCATGGGGAAGAATAATGACCATACTTGTCCTAGGCATTTCCTCCAAATGGAGATTACAGAAGGAACTCAGGCTTCTTTGAACCTGAGTTCCAATCATAGGTTTGGAAGCAAGATGGTGTTCATTTTAGGATCATGAGTTCAGGTGATTGCATAATATAGTGAAAAGGGTACTAGATTTATTGTCAAAAGATATGGTTTAAAATCCTAACTTCACTTCTTAATGCAATTACATCTGTGGCCTTCTACAAGTACCAAATCTCTATAGGACCTAATAGTTTCTTTCTTTCTTTTTTTTTTTTTGTAAAGCAGGAGGCTGGACTGCTAAGATTCCTACTAAAGAACTAGATGTTTTGTAAATCATATTATTAAAAAAAATAGAGTTGACTAACTATATTGACTAAATATAGTTAACTATAAAGTTGACTGAAGTTTAGAGAGACTTTAAAGACCAGAGCAAGGAGTACAATATTTATTAAAATTATCATGCCACACAAGAAAAAAAAAAAAAAAAAAAGAGAAGCAAAACAAAACGCAATTAAACAACAACAAAATGAGTGAAAATGCTATGTTGTAAACCATACTCAGTTCCCACCGTCCTCTCTCTGGGTATAGATGACTCTCTTATCATTGAACAATTGCAACTGGTTTGAATCATCTCATTCTTGAAGAGTGCCATGTCCATCAGAATTGATCATCATATAGTCTTGTTGTTGCCAGGTACAATGATCTCCTGGTTCTGCTCATTTCACTTAACATCAGTTCATGTATTTCTCTCCAACATCTCTGTATTCATCCTGCTGGTCATTTCTTATAGAATAACATTCAATAACATTCTTATACCATAATTTATTCAGCAATTCTCCAACTGATGGGCATCCATTCAGTTTCTATTTTCTTGCCACTATAAAGAGGGCTGCCACAAATATTTTTGCACAAGTGGGTCCCTTTCCCTCCTTTAAGATCTCTTTGGGATATAAGTCCAGGAAAAACACTGCTGGGTCAAAGATATGCACAGTTTGATAACTCTTTGAGCATAGTTCCAAATTGCTCTCCAGAATGGCTCACAGTTTTACCAACAATGCATTAATGTCCCAGTTTTCCCACATCCCCTCCAACATTTGTCATTATCTTTTAATAAAATTTTAGCCAATATAAGAGGTGTGTAGTGGTATCTCAGAGTTCTCTTTGCATTTCTCTGCTCAATAGTGATTTAGAGCACTTTTTCATATGACTAGAAATAGTTTCAATTTCATCTGAAAATAGTCTATTCATATCCTTTGACCATTTATTAATTGGAGAATGGCTTGAATTCTTATAAATTTGAATCAATCTTCTATATGTTTTAGAAATGAGCCCTTTATCAGAACCTTTGAATATAAAAATGTTTACCCAGTTTATTGCTTTCCTTCTAATCTTGTTTGCATTAGTTTTGTTTGTACAAAAAATTTTTAACTTAATATAATCAAAATTATCTATTTTGTAATCAATAATGATCTCCAGTTATTTTTCCTCCTCCACAGATTTGAGAGGTAAACTATACTATTTTCTTCCAATCTGTTTATAATATCATTATTTATCTCCAGATCATGAACCCATTTTGACCTTATCTTGGTATGTGATGTTACTTGTGACTCTATACCTAGTTTCTGCTATACTAATTTCCAATTTTCTCTGCAGTTTTTGTCAAATTCTTATTGTCAAAATTCTTATCCCCAAAGCTGGGGTCTTTGGTTTTGTCAATTACTAGATTACTATAGTCATTGACTATTTTGTCCTGTAAACCTAATCTATTCCATTAATTGACTACTCTGTTTCTTAGCAAGTACCAAATCATTTTGAAGATCACTGCTTTGTAAAATAGTTTTAGATCTGGTACAGCTAAGCCACCTTTATTTTCATTTTTTTTCATTAATTTCCTTGAAATTCTTGTTCTTCCAGATGAGTTTTGTTATTTTTTCTAGATCTGTGGAATAGTTTTTGTTGTTGTTGTTGTTGTTTTTTTGGGTTTTTTTGTTTTTTTTTTTTTGTGAATCTGACTGGTATAGCACTAAATAAATAAATTACTTTAGGTAATAATGTCATTTTTATTATATTTGCTTGAAGAGCACTTGATATTTTACCAATTGTTTATATCTGACTTTTATTTGTATGGAAAGTGTTTTGTTGTTGTGTTTATATAATTCTTGACTTTCTTTTGACAGATAGATTCCTAAATATTTTATACCATCAACAGTTATTTTAAAATGGAATTTCTCTTTGTATCTCTTGCTGTTGGACTTTTTTGGTGATGTGTAAAAATGCTGATGATTTATATGGATTTATTTTGTATCTTGCAACTTTGCTAAAGTTGTAGATTGTTTCTAATAGTTTTTTAGATGATTCTCTAGGATTCTCTATATATAACATCATATTATCTGCAAAAAGTGATAATTTGGTTTCTTCATTACCTATTCTCATTCCTTTAACCTCTTTTTCTTCTCTTATTGCCAAAGCTAACATTTCTAATGCAATATTGAATAGTTATGGTAATAGTGGGCAACCTTGTTTCACCTTTGATCTTATTGGAAATGTTCTAGTTTACCCCAATGTTATATAAACTATTTGAAAAATTAGGGGATGAAAGAGTCCTGCCAAACTCCTTTTATGACATAGACATGGTACTGATACCTAAACCAGGTAGATCGAAAACTAAGAAAGAAAACTATAGACTAATTTCCTTAATGAATATTGATGCTAAAATCTTAAATAAGATATTAGCAAAAAGACTTCAGAAAATCATCCCCAGGATAATACACTATGATCAAGTAGGATTTATACCAGGAATGCAGGGCTGGTTTAATATTAGGAAAACTGTTAGTATAATTGACCATATTAATAATCAAATTAATAAAAACCATATGATCATCTCAATAGATGCAGAAAAAGCATTTGATAAAATCCAATATCCATTCCTAATAAAAACACTTGAGAGTATAGGAATAAATGGACTATTCCTTAGAATAGTCAGGAGCATATATTTAAGACTGTCAGTAAGCATAATATGTAATGGAAATAAACTGGAACCTTTCCCAGTAAGGTCAGGAGTGAAACAAGGTTGTCCACTATCACCATTACTACTCAATATTGTATTAGAAATGCTAGCCTCGGCAATAAGAGTCGAGAAAGAGATTAAAGGAATAAGAGTAGGTAATGAGGAAATCAAACTGTCACTCTTTGCAGATGATATGATGGTATACTTAGAAAACCCCAGAGATTCTAATAAAAAGTTATTAGAAATAATTCACAACGTTAGCAAAGTTGCTAGGTACAAAATTAATCCATATAAATCCTCAGCATTTTTATACATCACCAATAAATTGCAACAGCAAGAGACACAAAGAGAAATTCCATTCCAAACAAATGTCCAGAGCATAAAATATTTGGGAATCCATCTACCAAAGAAAAGTCAGGAATTATATGAACAAAATTACAAGGCACTTGCCACAAAAATAAAGTCAGATTTAAATAATTGGAAAGACATCCAGTGCTCGTGGATAGGCTGAGCGAATATAATAAAGATGACAATACTACCCAAACTAATCTATTTATTTAGTGCTATACCAATCTGACTCCCAAGAAACTATTTTAGTGACCTAGAAAAAATAACAACAAAGTTCATATGGAATAATAAAAGGTCGAGAATTTCAAGGGAATTAATGGAAAAAAAAGTCAGATGAAGGTGGTCTAGGTATACCTGATCTAAAGCTATATTATATAGCAGCAGTCACCAAAAACAATTGGTATTGGCTAAGAATTAGACCTGTCCATCAGTGGAACAGATTAGGTACAAAGGACAAAAAAGGGTATAACTATAGCAATCTAGTGTTTGATAAACCCAAAGATACCAACATTAGGGATAAAAATTCATTATTTGAAAAAAACTGTTGGGAAAACTGGAAATTAGCATGCCAGAAATTAGATATGGATCCACACTTAACACCATATACCAAGATAAGATCAAAATGGGTCCATAAAGAATGAGATCATAAATAGATTAGAGGAACAGATTTTGATTACATCAAACTAAAAAGTTTCTGTACAAACAATACTAATGCAAACAAAATTAGAAGGAAAGTAACAAATTGGGAAAATATTTTTACAGTTAAAGGTTCTGATAAAGGTCTCATTTCCAAAATATATAGAGAATAGATCCTAATTTATAAGAATCAAACCATTCTCCAATTGATAAATGGTCAAAGGATATGAACAGACAATTCTCAGATAATAAAATTGAAACTATATCCACTCATATGAAAGAGTGTTCCAAATCACTACTGATCAGAGAAATGCAAATTAAGACAACTCTGAGATACCACTACATACCTGTCAGACTGGCTAAGATGACAGGAACAAATAATGATGAATGTTGGAGGGGATGTGGAAAAACTGGGACACTAATACACTGTTGGTGGAGTTGTGAAAGAATCCGGCCATTCTGGAGAGAAATTTGGAACTATGCCCAAAAGTTATCAAACTGTGTATACCCTTTGATCCAGCAGTGCTACTACTGGGCTTATATCCCAAAGAAATACTAAAGAGGCAAAAGGGACCTGTATGTGCCAAAATGTTTGTGGCAGCTCTTTTCGTAGTGGCTAGAAACTGGAAGATGAATGGATATCCATCAATTGGAGAATGGTTGGGTAAATTATGGTATATGAAGGTTATGGAATATTATTGCTCTGTAAGAAATGACCAGCAGGATGAATTCAGAAAGGCTTGGAGAGACTTGCATGAACTGATGCTGATTGAAATGAGCAGAACCAGAAGATCACTATACACTTCAACAATACTGTATGAAGATGTATTCTGATGGAAGTGGATATCTTCAACATAAAGAAGATTCAACTCACTTCCAGCTGATCAATGATGGACAGAAACAACTACACCCAGAGAAGGAACACTGGGAAGTGAATGTAAAATATTAGCACTACTGTCTATCTACCCAGGTTACTTATATCTTTGGAATCCAATACTTAATGTGCAACAAGAAAATTGGATTTACACACATATATTGTATCTAGGTTATACTGTAATATATGTAAAATGTATGGGATTGCCTGTCATCTAGGGGAGGGAATAGAGAGAGAAAGGGGAAAATTTGGAAAATGAATACAAGGGATAATGTTATAAAAAAAATTACTCATGCATTTGTACTGTCAAAAAATTTATAATTATAAAATTTTAAAAAAGGAAATGTTTTAGTTTATCTCCAATATATGATGCTTGCTGATAGTTTTAAATAGATGCTACTGATTATTTTAAGGAAAAGTCCATTTATTCCTATACTTTCTAGTGTTTTTAATAGGAATGGATGTTGGATTTTATCAAATACTTTTTCTGCATCTATTGAGATGATAATATGGTTTTTGTTAGTTTGGTTATTGATATAGTCAATTATGCTAATAGTTTTCCTAATATTGAACTAGCCCTGAATTCCTGATATAAATCCTACTTGGTCATGGTGTATTATCCTGAGGATGACTTTCTGTAATCTCTTTGCTAATATTTTATTTAATATTTTTACCTTTATATTTACTAAGGAAATTAGTCTATAATTTTCTTTTTCTGTTTTCATCCTACCTAGTTTAGGTATCAGTAGCATGTCTGTAGTATAAAGGAAATTTGATAGCAGTCCTTCTTTCCCTATATTTTAAAATAGTTTGTATAGTATTGGAGTTAATTGTTTTTTAAATGTTTGGTAGAATTCACATGTAAATCCATCTGGCCCTGGAGATTTTTTCTTAGGGAATGAATGAGTGGTTTGTTCTATTTCTTTTTCTAAAATGGGACTATTTAAGGAATTTATTTCCTCTTTTGTTAATCTGGGCAATCTATATTTTTTATAGGTATTCCTCCATTGCACTTAGGTTATCAAATTTATTGGCACAAATTTGGGAAAAATAACTCTTAATTATTGCTCTAAATTTCTTTTCATTGGTGGAAAGTTCTCCCTTTTCATTTTTGAGACTAACAATTTGAGTTTCCTCTCTTCTTTTTCTAATCAAATTAATTAAAGATTTATCTATTTTGTTAGTTTTTTCATAAAACCAACTCTTAGTTTTATTTATTAATTCAATAGGTTTTTTTTTTTTACTTTCATTAATCTCCCATTTTATTTTTAGAATTTCAAGTTTGGTATTTGATTGGGGGAGTTAATGTGTTCTTTTTCTAGTTTTTTTTTTGTTTTTTTTTTTTTAGTTGCATGCTCAATTAATTGATCTTCTCTTTCTCTGTTTTATGCAAACAATCCTCTACAGACATAAAATTTCCCTTTATAACCACTTTGGCTGCATCCAACAAATTTTAATATGTTGCTCATTATTGTAATTCTCTTGAATGAAATTATGTCTATGATTTGCTGTTTCATCCATTCACTCTTTATGATTAGATTATTTAATTTCTAATTACTTTTTGATCTATTTTCCCCTGGCCTTTTATTTAATGTAAATTTTATTGCATTGTGATCTGAAAAAAAAACTGCATTTACTATTTCTGCCTTTCTACATTTGATTTTGAGGTCTTTATGCCCTAATATATGGTCAGTTTTTGAATAAGTTCCATTAACTACTGAGAAAAATGTATACTCCTTTCTGTCTCCATTCAATTTTCTCCAAAGATCTATCTTACCTAACTTTTCTAGTGTTCTATTTGTCTTCTTAACTTCTTTCTTATTTATTTTGTGGTTTGATTTATCTAGTTCTGAGAGAGCAAGGTTGAGATCTCCCACTGTTATAGTTTTGCTGTCTGTTCTTCTTGCAGCTCTCTTAGCATCTCCTTTAGGAGATTTATATTGATATATTTATATTAATATTGCTTCGTTATTTATGGTACCCTTTAGCAAGATATAGTTCCTTCCTTATCTCTTTTACTTAGATCTATTGTTGTTTTTGCTTAATCTAAGATCAGATGGCTACCCCTGCTTTTTTTTTTTTTCTTCACCTGAAGCATAATAGATTCTGCTCCAGCCTTTTACTTTTACTTTGTATGTATCACTCTGCTTTAAATGTGTTTCATGTAAACAACATATTGTAGGGTTCTGGCTTTTAATCCAGTCTATCTGCTTCCATTTTATGGGAGAGTTCACCCCATTCACATTTACAGTTAAAACTACTAATCATTACCCCAAATTATGTTTTTTCTTTTTCCTTTCCCCCCTCCCCTCCTCCCCAGTATTTTACTTATAAGCACCACTTGCCTCAAGCAGCCCTTCCCCTTTAGAGCTCCTCCCCTTTCTTATACCTTTCCCTTACTATTTCTGTTTCCCCTTCTATTAGCTTCTCTCTTTCCTTTTCCTTTTCCCTTCCAACTTCCCTATAAAGTGAGAGAAGTTTCTCTGTGAAACCAAATATGTTTAATATTCCCTCTTTGAGCCAAATCTGATGAGAGTAAAATTCACACAATCTTCATCCCCCTCCCTTCTTTCCTTCAATTATAAGTTTTCTTTGCCTTTTTGTGAAATGTAATTTCCCTCATTTTACCTCCACTTTCCCCTTTTTCCAATACAATCCCCTTTACACTTCATTTCTTTTTTATATTATAAGAGTAAAATCAAATTATATAGTCATTCTCTATGTATACCGAGATATAGTTCTCATGAGTTCTTTTCTTTTTATTTTCTTATGCTTCTCTTGAGTTCTATATTTGGAGGACAAATTTATCATTTAGCTCTGGTCTTTTCATTAGAAATAAGTGAAATTCACCTGTTTCATTGTATGTTATCTTCTTCCCTGAAAGAAAATCTTCAGTTTATTGTTGGTTGCCTTCCAAGTTCCTTTGCCTTTTGGAATATCAGAGTCTAGGCTCATCAATCCTTTAAGATGGAAGCTGTTAAGTCTGGGTAATCCTTATTGTATTACCTACATATTTTGAATTTTTTTTTTCTGGCTGCTTGCAATATTTTTTTCCTTGGTCTGCTAGTTCTGAAATTTAGTCACAATATTCCTTGGAGTTTTATTTGGGGGTCTCTTTCAGCAGGTTTTTGGTGAATTCTTTCAATGGCTATTTTATCTTTTAATCATCATTTTTTTGGACATCAGGGCAGCTCTCTTTGATGATTTCCTGAAAAATGTCTAGGCTCTTTTTTTTTTTCATGTTGGTGTTCAGGAAGTCCAATAATCCAATAATTGTTGCTCCTAAATCTATTTTCCAGGTCAGTTATTTTTCCAAGTATGTATTTTACATTTTCATCTATTTTTTTCTTTCTTTTTTTTTTTTTTTTGGTTTTGTTTGACTAATTTTTGATGTCTCATTGAGTCATTCATTTCCATTTGTTCAGTTCTGATTTTTAGTGAATTATTTTCTTCATTTACTTTTTTAGTTCTTGTTATATTTGGCCAATTGAATTTTTAAATAAGCTATTTTATTCTATGGACTTTTTTTTTTTTTCCATTTCACAGATTCTGTTTTTTACGGAGTTATTTTCTTTACCCATTTCACAAATTCTGTTTTTCAGAGAGTTGTTTTCTTTTTCCATTTTGTCAAATCTATTTTATAAAAAGCTATATGCTTTTTCCATTTCACTAAGTATATTTTGTAAGGAAGTTTTTTCCGACAATTTCCATGTTTCCTTTTCCAAATCCTCTTGCAAATTTCTCATTTCCTTTCCCCATTTTTCTTCTAGCTCTCATTTAAGTTCTTTTTTTTTTTTTAATTCTTCCAGAACAGCCTTGTGTGATGGGGTTATCATTTTCCTGGTTCTGCATACTTCACTTTCCACCAGTTCATAAGCCTCTCCAAGTTTATCACCTTTTATAGTGCAGTAATGAAATGGTTCACCAATTCATAAGTCTCTCTATGTTATCACTTCTTCAGTATAGCAATGAAGTGGAAAAAAAAAAAAAAGACACCAAGAATGGTTTTGGGAGGACAAATACATTTGAGAACAGCATAATTGTAAAACAAAAGTTCATGTCATGGAGTAACAATGATAATTCATCCATTCCAGGAGTTATCAAGAAAAGGGGTTTTAAAAATTAACAAGGGGAAAGACAAGTTCCCTAGTGGAAATTAAAATTAATCAGAAGGAAGAAGTCATTAAAAGGAAGATGCATAAAAGAAAGAGCAACAACAACAAAATCAAAACTGAATCTTGGGAAATTATAATAAACAAGAATTATAATAAACAACTCTGGCCCTAAAGAGATATAATAAAATACCTCCCTCATTTCTTTGCAAAGGTAAGAAACTCTAGGGATGGAACACTGTATATAATGGTGGACTTGGTTAAAATGTTAGTCAAGTTTGCTATATTTCTTTGTCTTTTTTATTCATTTGTTGTTGGTGGTTTTTTAAATAAAGAACAGCTTTCTGGCATAAGGATATATTGAAAAATTAAGATGGCATAAAAACAAAAGTTAGTAAAAATACAAATTTAATAAATCAAAGTCATCAGGGGCCTTTGAGAATAATTCTGCATAACATGCTGGTGAATTTAAGTCAGATATCAAGCAATTAAGGAATTAATAGAAGCTGAAGCACAGGCTAGATAGGAAAGAAAAATATTCCCATCTAAAGCCAAGATAACAGGATAACAAGAATTCAGGAAAATTCAGGATAATAGGAATTTGAGCTAGGTAGAGTCAATGGTCCAGAAGCTTTATTTAGCACCTTAAGTAGTCATGAAACACAAGTGAAGATGAGTACAGCTTATGGTAAGGTAGATGAAGAAGAAAGGGTTAATGAATGTTAGCCAAAAAAGTAACTTTTTAATTTTATTTTCGAAAATTATATTATGTTATTTTTATATAACTTTCAGTTCAACATGTACCCTTGTTCCTTCTAAAGCCATTCCTTAGGACAAAGAAATTTTTAAAAGAGAAAAAAAATAATAAAATTTTATTTCTTACAATGAATTTGAAGTAAAAATCAATCTTTGGAACAATAATCAACAAAAATAAAATGAGTAAAACAAATAGTTCAGCAAAATTAGCCAAAATAAACTGAGGCTAACTTTATCAATGTTCAAAACTTAAGAGTTCCCTAGATCTACAAAGGAGTGAAATACATTTTTTTATTTACTCTTTTGAGAAGAACTTTTTTTCTCTTCAAAAAGGTGATAATGAAAAAGGGAGTGGAGATGGCAATGGGAAAAGACAAACATTTATATAGCATCCCTAAAGATAAACTCTTAATAATTCTCATTTGATCTTAATTATCCTGAGAGGTAGGTGTTATTATTAATTCCATTTTACAGTTGAAGAAACCGAGTTAAGAGATTTAGCCATAATCACATGGCTGGGCAACTGAAGCTATATTTGAAAACAGAACTCCCTGACTGCAGGCCCCAGTATTCTATCTATTCTACCACCTCATCATAAACACCACAAAGGAAGGAGTTTCATTGAATAATATTGAATATTCTCAATAAAATGAATGGTCTGCTAAGTGCAGAGAGGAAAGACACCTTTAAGGGCTTCCGAAAAGAGAAAGTTTAAAAGCAATTAAAAGCGTTTAAAACAATTAAGTGGCAAAAAGTGGAAATAATATTTGGTGAATTTGTTCAAAAGAAAACAAAAGACTACTAGAGGGGTGGGGCAGCTAAGTATGATTGGATAGAAGGCTGGCACTGAAAAGTTAGGAACACTCATTTTCCTGAGTTTAAATCCAACCTTAGACACTTGCTACCTGTGTGAACCTGGGCAAGTCACTAACCCTGTTTGCCTCAATTTCCACATCTGTAAAGTGGACCTGGAGAAGGAACTGGTAAATCACTCTGGTATCTTTGCAAAGGATGCCCTAAATGACAATATCTATAGGATGACTTGGTTTGGGAGAAGAATAGGTCCGAATGATGGGATTAAGAATCCTACAAGTGCTGACAAGGCAAGTAAGAAACCAGTATACTGGAGAAAATGTAACATCTAGTTTTCTTGGGGAAAAGACACATTTTGAAATTTAATTCAAATTATTAATATTTTCCATCACATTATTAAATCAAGAAAACAATGAATAGATAGATGATAAATAAATAAATGAATGGAATAAAGCAAGGCATGATTTGAAGCACTTGCTGATTTCTGAGGTAAAAATGCTCACACTATAAAATTTTCCTCTTGCGAGCCTGTTTTCCTCTTGCGAGCTAACTCCAGAACCTCCTTGGTGAGCCTAGATAGACAGTTTTAAAAAACAGGGATTGGAAAACAGTACATTTAGGAGCAATTGTGAGACTCAAAAAGAAAAAATTTTCAAAAGTTCTCATTAGAACTTCACTTTTCTTCCTTTTACTCACTCAGCAGTGCTGTTTCTCATCCAGGACACTTCATTTGCCATTTCTGTACCTTTGTCCCCCAGGCCTGGAATATATATTCTTCTCATCTCTCTTTCTTAGAATCTCTATTTCAAAGCTCAAATCACCTATCATCTTCTCCACTTCTTTTCATCCCTCTCTGGATTATGATCTCTATTCTCACTATGTACCAGCAGCATTCTCCCTCTGCCTTTGGTAACATCCTATCACAGTCTCTTCTTCTTGGAAAGTCCCTCTACTTCTTTAGTCTTCTCCTACTTTTTAATCTTTTCCTACAAACCTTTATTCTCATGGGGTACAGTCAAACTCTCACTGTACCAGACCACTAAAATGATGAAGTGTGGGCAGTGAAGCCTCAGAAGTATATTAGGGTTATGGGCTAGTGTTACAGGTTGTCTCAAAAGAATTTGTGAGCTTAGACACCCCCCAAATCAAGAGGAAGAATACTATGCTGCTAAGAACAAGCTTGAATTCATAAGAGAAGTCAGCAAGGAAAAGCAGTTTTAGCAATTAACAAAAGGAAAGACAAGTTCTGTAGCAGAGAGGCCATTAAAGTATGACAAGGAGGGAATTAGGGAACTAACCCTAAAAAGAATTGAGGGTCTTAATAAGCATTAGCTATTGTGATGCTTACCAGGTGGACTAAACCCCAAAAGGACTTAGTTATATCAAGGAGAGAGGTACCATGAGGCAAGAGTACATCATGACAGGATAACCCTAAAAGGGAGTTAGTGAGGATCTGCAATTTGAGCAGATCTTTTATAGAGGAAATGTAACCAGAAGTGGGGGTGGGGAGTTGACATCATAACTTGACTTTCTGATTGGATCCAGCAAAGATGAGATTACCAGAGACCCCAACCTGGGATAGGGCTGTAATCAAAAGTCTACTTGAACAAAAAGCCTACTTAAGAACAAAAGGCCCACTTAAGGCTGAGATGATCTCATATTTTATCTAGAACAGGTTTGTCTGTTTTTCATTTTCTGTCCTACACCCTTGGGATAAAACAGAAGAGAATGTGATATGTAAAATTACATCATTTCAGATAATTGATCAAATCAATAAATTATTCAAATAAAATGTCACAAAAGATGAATGTTAACAATTTTGACTATTATAAATACCCAAATTAATTACAAAGGACATGTGGATAAAGGCATTATCTGCATCCAGAGAAAGAACTAATAAATATAGTATACATAGAATGACTTTATACACACACACACACACACACACACACACACACATTTGCCTCAACTAGTAGGGATCTCTGGGGTGGGTGGGAGGGGAGAAAAAAAGGAAATAAAAGAAATTTACATGAAAAATTTATCATACATTTAAAAGACACAGCAAGTTGTATAATAAATTTACAGTTTCATGTGCAATCATCTTTTTTATTATACTGTTATTAAAATGCTTGTTTTAAAAAAGACAATAGAACATCACCAGCTAATATATATCTGGGTCTCTATTTCCTTATCTATAAAGGGTTTTGGGTTAAATGATTATAAAGGTTTCCTTTCTTCTGTATTTTATGATTTTTTTGCACTCAATTACAAAATTGCATGTGCTAACCTGTAACCTATATATTTAAGGCTACAAAGCATCTGATATATGTACTGGGTGTTTCAGCATGGATGACATGTCAAAAGCAATGACTAACAAAGTCACATATAGGGATGGAGTCACTGGGACTTTGCCTTAGGACACCAAAAGGATATTGCTGAAATTTTCACTCTTTTAGCAGCATAGAAACTGAGTTTAGCATTTAGTAAATCAAAATAATATGTTAAAATAGGAAACAACTTGGTAGGGAGGAGGAGAAGGGGAAGGAAAGAGAATAAACAAAGAAGTGAGTGTGTGTGTGTGTGCGTGTGTGTGTGTGTGTGTGTACTTATATTATCTACTATATACTAGGCAGTGTGCTCAGTGGTTTTTTTTTTTAAACAATCATATCTTGATCATCACCATAATTATGAAAGGTGAAAGTAATTGTGATCCCCATTTTATAGTTGAAGAAAAGGAGGCTAAGTTCCTTGCCCAGGGTTTCATAAATACTAAGAGTCAGAGGCTGGATTTGAACAAATCTTCCTGACTTCAGGCCCTGCACATCACTCATGTTACAAAATCCAGCTTCTTTCTCCCATGGCAGCATTTTAAATATAAATCTTTTTAGTCCACCCACCATGCTTCCTTCCTGCCAGTGATAGTCTTCCCAGCAGCAGCCTCTCAGTATCCCAGGGTCTCCACTGCTATTATCCCACATTTGAATTAAGGGCATATTTTGTGTTGCTTACTCCAAATATTTTTTAAGTATTTGCCCAAAATTAGTTGGCTCTGTTTTAGTTTTAGTTTAAAAAGTTCACAAACTATCACTCTGAGTACTAATTAAAATTCTATATAAACATCCCAATCAGAAAAAAAAACAAATCTTTGCTCAGAAAATATAGGACCATGCTATACCTGATGGCATATTTAGCACAATGTAGTAGAAAGAGAATTAGAATAGTCATTCAGGCACCTAAATTTTAATCCTGGATCTACTACTGACTGTGTAATACTGAAAATGTCACACAACTTCCCTGGGACTCAGTTTCTTTTGCTGCAAAATGTCCTTTCCCAAATGTAAAATTTTATGATTCTTGGGATGAAAAATGTCATCTTATAGTTTACCTCTCAGACCTGTGGAGGAGGAAGGAATTTATGACCAGAGGAGAACTAGAGATCATTATTGATCACAAAATAGAAGATTTTGATTACATCAAACTAAAAAGTTTCTGTATAAACAAAACTAATGCAATCAAGATTAGAAGGGAAGTAACAAATTGGGAAAATATTTTTTACAGTTAAAGGTTCTGATAAAGGCCTCGTTTCCAAAATATAGAGAACTGACCCTAATTTATAAGAAATCAAACCATTCTCCAATTGATAAATGGTCAAAGGATATGAACAGTCAATTCTCAGATGATGAAATTGAAATTATATCCACTCATATGAAAGAGTGTTCCAAATCACTATTGATCAGAGAAATGCAAATTAAGACAACTCTGAGATACCATTACACACCTGTCAGATTGGCTAAGATGACAGGAACAAATAATGATGAATGTTGGAGGGGATGTGGGAAAACTGGGACACTGATACATTGTTGGTGGAGTTGTGAAAGAATCCGGCCATTCTGGAGAGAAATTTGGAACTATGCCCAAAAAGTTATCAAACTGTGCATACCCTTTGATCCAGCATCCAGCAGTGCTACTACTGGCCTTATATCCCAAAGAAATACTAAAGAGGGGAAAGGGACCTGTATGTGCAAGAATGTTTGTGGCAACTCTTTTCGTAGTGGCTAGAAGCTGGAAGATGAATGGATGTCCATCAATTGGAGAATGGTTGGGTAAATTGTGGTATATGAATGTTATGGAATATTATTGCTCTGTTAGAAATGGCCAGCAGGAAGAATTCAGAAAGGTTTGGAGAGACTTACATCAACTGATGCAGAGTGAAATGAGCAGAACCAGGAGATCACTGTACACTTCAACAACAATGCTGTATGAAGATGTATTCTGATGGAAGTGGAAATCTTCAACATAGAGAAGATCCAACTCACTTCCAGTTGATCAATGATGGACAGAAACAACTACACCCAGAGAAGGAACACTGGGAAGTGAATGTAAAGTGTTAGCACTACTGTCTATCTACCCAGGTTACTTATACCTTCAGAATCCAATTCTTACCATGCAACAAGGAAATTGGATTTTCACACATGTATTGTAACACATGTAAAATGTATGGGATTGCCTGTCATCTAGGGGAGGGAGTAAAGGGAGGGAGGGGAAAATTTGGAAAAATGAATACAAGGGGTAATGTTATAAAAAAATTACTCATGCATATGTACTGTCAAAAAATTTTTTATAATTATAAAATTAATAAAAAAATTAAAAAAAAAAGAAAAACGTCATCTGAATCAAGAGAGAGAGAGAGATCTAAATGTTGATTGAAACAGAATTTTCACCTTTTTTGTTTGTTTGCTTTTTCTTGTGTTTTTTTTTTTCACCTTTTGGTCTGGTTTTTCTTGGACAACATGACAAATATGGAAACATGTTTAAAAGGATTGTATGTGTTGGAGTTATATCAAATTACTTGCTGTCTTGGACTGGGCAAAGGTAAAGGGGGGGAGAAAATATAAAACATAAAATCTTACAAAATTGAATGTTGGAAACTAAAATGTGTGTGTATATATATATATATATATATACACACATATATACATACATATATATATATACATATGTATGTATATATATATATGATTCTATTTGAAATTTCTATCATTCTTCAAAGGGGTAATTTAATGGTGCTCTACACAACCCTAACATAATGCCTAACATAGTGCCTGGCACAAACCAAATGCTTAATAAAGCTAAATAATTAATAATAAAAAATAAAAATGCTCTATTAATCCATCCATCTAAGACAGTTACCCTTACCTTTGGGAGAGCAAAGAGTCAAGTGGACATCATCCAGTGTTGGCTGAAGACTCTTCAAGGAGATCAGCTAAGTGGTTCTGGTTTCTTGCCTCAGGCTCAAAAACTAATGAATGTTGCCCTCCCCCCACTCCACCCCACACCACTCACAACTGAGCATAACATGTGCTAGACTCTTTCCAATTACTTTAGATTCCTTTCCTTGAGCTGTCTTGCTTCTCATCTTACTGATTCCTTGCTTTGGCTCCTGGTCTGGAAGCTTTCCTGGATTCACCACCGACTCTATTCCTTTCTTACCTAGATGTATTCTTTGGACACAAATATGGTTGATCCAGAACAGAACTCTTTGCTTTAAATACCTCCAGTTTCTGCTCTTGACCTTAACCACTATCTTGTCCATCCCAGTTGAAAGCTCATATACCCATCCTTGCTTTCTCCACTGGATGGAACTCAATGGGACAGAATAAGGCAACATCAGCTTACCATTAACAACTGTGTTACTACCTTCTGACACAAATCTCATGGGGAAAGGGAAATGGACTAATACAGTAATCCAAAGGCAGAATCTATATAACTTTTCATCAATAATTGAATCACAAGAACCTGAATCAAGCTCTTTATTTTCAAACACATATCCACATACATGTTATAACAGTAAAAAGCTTTTCTAGTCTCAATATTGTGGTCTGTTTTGATAGTTTCTTGAAACGTATATGGTTTTTAAAAACACATGTAAGTAGAGCATGTGGTGACAATAGTCTTGATGCTGCTTATATTGCTGGCTTTAGTCAGAAAATGTTAATGCCAAATGACCTTTTTCTGAAGGGTATTTTAAGGAGACAAAGCAATTTTCTGTAATATGGTTACCATAGTGATTGGCCCTTTAAAAAGACTGAAAAATTGATGTACATCTGTAATCAGCCAGCAACTGCAACAACAAATGGGTTGATAAAACAACATTTGAGGAGATTAATTTGAAACAGGAAAGTCTGTGTGTTTTAAAAGTCAACCAGGAAAAAAAAAATTGAACAAAGCTGAACAATCAGGGTCTGGGTAACTAGCACATCTCAGTCAGACAGAACTGGGGATATTTTAATGTGTAAAAAGACATGATGCAACACAAGTGTCTCAAGAGTTGCCTCAAATTCATCTTCCTCATCATGTAGCCTAAGGTGGGTGAACTGCTTGCAGAATAAAGGTGAGTGTTCTTATAGCTGTTTCTGAGCTGTCTCTCCTGGCTAGTTTCCAATTTGCCCTTACTCATTATGCTCTTAAAATTTGTAAAAGCCAAAAAAAAAAAAAAATCTTTAGAAAGTTTAGTACAAATCTCCAGGCTACAATTTTGAAGGCTCATTGTTTTTCTTATAAGCAATTCTAAACTAAACACCTTTTCTAAATTAATCATCCCATTAATTAAATTACATTTCTTATTTCTTTGACATTGCCTCTCCATCTCCTATCTCTTATTCTTATAATCTTTGCCAGGTAGAGAAAACAGGTATTATTATTCGCATTTTCTGTCTAGGAAATTTGAAGGCTTGAGAGATTAAAGGACTTGAATAGTGTATTAGAGTGGAATGAATGTCCACTTTGGAATCAGTTCAATTCTACCTTTGTCACTTACTACTTTTAGTTAAACCATATCACCTCCCTTAGCATGTCTCTTCATTTATAAAATTAGAGCAATGGATTCAATGACTTTTACATTTATTTTTGCTCAAATTCATACATTGATCTTATTCATAACAGAGCAGGATTTGGAAGCAATGTCACCTGCTAAAATGATATTTTTTTTTTCTTTGAGAAAGTCAAAGTGCTTTAGAAATTTAGATTTTCATTGCCCTTCCCAAGAGAAATATATGGGAGGCTTTCCCTTATAAACCAAGTTTTTGGAGGTTAAAAAACATTTCTTAGTAGACATCAACCATCAAGATAGATGAAAGAGTACCCATTAAAAAGAAAAAAAAGCCTCATTTTGTTCAATTTTTGTTACTGGAAGTAACTTTCTCTTTTACCTCTCTACTTTTACCCTTTCTAAGGGAAGCTTATCAGAATTAAGTTGTAGATATGAAACAATTGTAAAGAAATGATTTGGGAATTCCACAAAGATCAGCAATAATAAAAACAGCTGACTTTTACATAGGACTTCATGGTTACAATGCATTCTATAAACTGTTATTGTACTTGAGGCTTATGAAAATCCCAAGAGAGAAGTCACGAAGATATTAATTATTCCATTTTTGTAGATGGAGAAACTAAAGCTCTGAGAATTCAAGTAATTTGACTGCCATCACGAAATTAGCAATTGTCAGCTCAGAATTTGAATCAAGGTCCACCATAAGTCATATGTAATAGAACTTAGAAATGATCTACTCCTCTGATTTGATAAATGAGCAAAACAAATCTGTTGCTCATTCCTCCACACCACCCATCCTTCCAATAGTGAGATGTATTTATACATCCCCGGGAAGTAAGAATGTCAGAATACTTGGGTTATATACAAATCTCTTCCCTCTATAGAACAACGGTTCTCAAACTACGGCCCGAGGGCCAGATGTGGCCCACTGAGGACGTTTATTCGGCCCACCGGGTTATGGCAAATGGGCTGAGGGGCACAGACAGAGTGTGAGTTTTTGTTTTTATTATAGTCCCTCCCTCCAACAGCCTGAGGGACAGTGAACTGGCCCCTATTTAAAAAGTTTGAGGACCACTGCAAGTCTATATAGTCTAGAAACAGGGAGCATGTAGTTTGGGGGGGGGAGGGGAGAAGGAAATTGATACAAAGTACACAGATGAGAAGGTTTTGATTCAAACTAGAAGAAACAGTAATCCCACAAATGAGATCATAAATCTCTCAAACTGAGGCTCAAAAAGCAGAAATCCAGGGGACACTAGATGATGCAATGGATAGAGCACCAGCCCTGAAGTCAAGAGGATCTGAGTTCAAATTGGACTTCAGGCACTTAACACTTCCTAGTTGTGTGACCCTATGCAAGTTATTTAATTCCAATTGCCTGACAAAAGAATTCAGAAACCCAGAGAGGGAGCTTGAGAATCAGGAACATAAGAAAACTGAGACAGAATCCTAGAAGCTTTAGCAGAAGGAGCATTTTTAAAGTAATCTCTAAAACAACTAGAATTCTGAGACTTCTGGGAGCCTAGACATTAAATCACTATAACAATCTCATTTCACCCCCAAACAACCGCAAATAGTGCCTCAAAACAAATCCTGGAACAGTAAAAACAGCAAAAAGACAAGATGAAAAATTCCCTCCTCCCCCCAAAATTGAAAGATTGGCAAAAAAAAAAAAAAAAAAAAAAATTAAAAAAAAATCTTTCACTCAGGTGAAAGGAGAATGTCATTTAGAATAAGAAGCATCCCAGCAAGCCAACACCAAGTCTCCAGAAAGCACCAGGAAACTTGTAAGAGATCTTGACCACCCCAGAGCAGTGAACCAGGCAAATGCCAACGCCAGGACCTCCTCCTGCATACCCCAGCATACCCAGGAGAACTAGCAAACTCCAACTCTGAGAACAGCACGTCCCTGGACAAACAGGCAGTCATTGATTACCTCTTTTTAGCCCCTTGTAGCAACCTTGCTTCCATGTAGCCCCAAAGAAACACAGAAACATCTCACCAGCTTTAGTGCATGCCAGGCACAGCACTAGAATCCCAGCTCAGCAGCAGGCAAGCTGCCAGACTCCTATGGCCTCCAGCAGTGCTGGCCACCATAATCCCATTCCTTCAGCACAGTACCAAACACTAAAGTTCCCTGGAGGCTTCAGGGCAAAATCAATGCAGCACCAAGTAAAACTGCCAGAGCTTACTCCTGGCACAAGAAGCCTAAGATCACTAGTGCCCCTTGCATCCCAAGAGCAGAGCTCAAATTTAAAAGGAAAAAGGCCAAAAAAGAGAGGCAAAAAACAACAAAAAAGAATCTGACAAAGCAAATTATTATCGTGACAAGAAAGATCAAGACACAGAGTCAGAAGAGAACAAAATATCAAAACACCTTTGGGAAAAACACCAAAGAAAAAAGAATGCATGGAAGAGCTCAAAAAGAAACTTTAAAATTACATAAAAGAGATAGAAGAAATATTGGAGAATAAATGAGAATGATGCAAAAGAATTATATATATATATATATATATATATATATATATATATATATATATATATATATATATATATATAAAGAATAAACAGCTTGAAAAAAACTGCTTTAAACACACAATTGAATAGTAATACAATTGAAAGTACTAGAACTAACTGAAGATAACAACTTCTTAAAGTTAGAATTGGGCAAATGGAAGCTAAACAGTCTATGAGACATTATAAATCAATCCAAGAAATTCAAAAGAATGAAAAAATAGAAGAAAATGTAAAATATTTTATGGGAAAATAACTGACCTGGAAAATAGATCCAGGAGAGAGAATCTCAGAATCATTAGACTACCTGAAAGCTACAATCAAAAGGAGGATCTGAACAGCATCATTCAAGAAATTATCAAATAAAACTGCCCCAACAGCCTAAGTCTTCAGGGCAAAAAAGATATTGAAAGAATCCACCAATCATCTCAGAAAAGAAATCCCCAAATGAAAATTTCAAGAAACATTATAGTCACAAATCAGGCTATATAGCTATAGAATTACAGAATTTTTTAGAACTATCAGGTCAAGGAAAAATACTGCAAGTGGCCAGAAAGAAAAAATTTAAATAATGGGGAGCCACAATCAGAATTACGCAGGATTTAGCAGCTGTAACACAAAAGAATCAGAGATCATAGAACATGATATTCTGGAATAAAAAAGGAGCTAGAATTATCACCAGAATCACCTACCTGGTAAAAATTAACCATAATACTTCAAAGGGGAAAAATGATCATTCAATAAAATAGGATTTTGAGCTTTTATTAAGGAGAAGACCAGAGTTGAACAAAAAATTTGATTTTCAATAGTTAGGCACGAGAAGTCTAAATAGTTGAAAAATGACAAGGAAACATAAAAGATACAATGGATTTGAATTGTTTATATCCCTACATGGGAAAATAATACTTAAAATTGTTAAAAATTTTATTGTTAATAGCATAACTAGAAGGAATAGACATAGACAAAGGGGGTATAGCTACAAGGTGAATTTGAGGGAATGACAAAAAAAAATTAAGGGATAAAAAAGAGGAATATACTGAGAGCAGAAGGAAGGAAGACGTACAAGAGGTAAATTGTTTCACATGAAAATGTACTAAAAACCCTATTACAATAGAGGGAAAGATGGAAGCCTGAGGGGTGAACATTGCTTAAACCTCAAGTATTGGTTCAAAGAAGGAATAATATACACAGTCAACAAAATATAAAAATCTATCTAATCTTATAGTAAAGTATGGAGGGAAAAGATTAAATAAATGGGGCAAGGGGACTAATACAGACAGAGTAGATAGAGGAGAAGTAGAAAGAAACAAAACATTGTTGAAGAGGGAAAGGATGAAAAGGGAAAAAGGACAAACAGAAGGAAATATAGGTTGTAAGGAAATATACAGTAAGTAATCATAACTTGTAATGTAAATGAGTTAAACTCTCCCATAAAACAGAAAAGAATAGCAGAGATAGCAAAACCTAGAATCCTACAATATATTGTTTACAAGAAACACACATGAAGAAGAGAAACACACAGAATAAAGATAAGAAGCTGGAGCATAATCTGTTTTGTTATGACTGAAATAAAACAGCAGGAATATCAATGCAAATGCGAAATGCAAAAAATAGACCTAATTAAAAGAGATAAGAAAAATTATATCATGTAAAAAGGTACTACAGACAATAAAAGTAATATCAATACTAAACATATATAATTTAAATGATATAGAATCCAAATTCTTTTTTTTATTAAAGCTTTTTATTTTCAAAACATATGCATGGATAATTTTTCAACATTAACCCTTACAAAACCTTGTGTTCCAAATTTTCTCCTCTTTCCCCAACCCTCTCCCCTAAATGGCAAGTAATCCAATATATGTTAAGCATGTTAAAATATATGTTAAATTCAATATATGTATACATATTTTTACAATAATCTTGCTGCACAAGAAAAATCAAATCAAAAATGAGAAAGTAAAATGCAAACAAACAACAACAAAAAGAATGAAAATTGCTATGTTGTGATATACACTCAATTCCCACAGTCCTTTCTCTGCGTGTAGATGGCTCTCTTCATCACAAGATCATTGGAACTGGCCTCAATCATCTCATTGTTGGAAAGAGTCATGTCCATCAGAATTGATCATTGTATAATCTTGTTGTTGCCATGTATACTGATCTCCTGTTTTTGTTCATTTCACATAGCATCAATTCATGTAAGTCTCTCCAGATCTTGCTGATTGTTTATTATAGAAGAATAATATTCCATAGCATTCATATACCATAACTTATTCAGCCATTCTCCAACTGATAGGTAGAATCCAAATTCTTCTTTCTTTTTTCTTTTTTTTTTCCCCCTTTTCTGAGGCTGGGGTTAAGTGACTTGCCCAGGTTCACACAGATAGGAAGTGTTTAGTGTCTGTGACCAGATTTGAACTCTGGTCCTCCTGAATTCAAGGCTGGTGCTCTATCCACTGCGCTGCCCCCCAAATTCTTAAAAGAGAAGTTGAGTAACAGATTAATGACCAAATAAGAGATAATGAGCATTATGAACCAAAAATAGATTATATTGATTATATAAAATTAAATAAATTTTATGCAAACAAAATCAATAGAATCAAGACTAGAAGGAAAGCAGAAAACTAAGGAACAATCTTTATAGCAATTATCTCTAACAAATGCCTCTTTTCTCAGATCTATATAGAACTGAATCAAAAAATTTAAGTCATGTCTCAATTGGTAAGTAATCAAAGAAAGGCAGTTTTCAGATGAAGAAACCAAAACTATACATAGGCATATGAAGAAGTGCTTTAGATAATTTTTGACTAGAGAAATGCAAATCAAAACAACTCTGAGGTACCAGCTTATACCTATGAGATTGGCTAATATGACAGAAAAGGAAAATGATAAATGTTGGAGAGGATGTGGGAAAACTGAGACACTAATGTAATAATGGTGAAGTTGTGGAGAGCAATTTAGAACCTTCTCCAAACTGTGCATACCCTTTGATCTAGGTATTCTATTATTAGATCTGTATCCCAAAGAGATTTTAAAAGGAGATAAAGGACCTCTCTATGTGCAAAAATAGTAATAGCCCCCCTTTTCATTTATTAGAAATTGAGGGAATGCCTAACAATCCAGGAATGGCTGAATAAGCTGTTGTATATGAATGTAATGAAAGACTATTGTGCAATAAGAAATGATGAACAGACAGATTTCAGAAAAACCTGGATAGTCTTATACAAACAGATGCAAAGTGAAATGAGCAAAACCATGAAAACATTGCGCACAGTATCAGCAACATTGGGTGATGATCTACTATGAATAATTCAGCTCTTCTCAGCAACACATTCAAGTCAAATACACAGAACTAATAAAAGAAAATGCTATTCATATTCAGATAAAGAACTTGTATACACTGAATACAGATTGAAGCATACTTTTTTCATATACTTTATTATTTATCATGTGTTTTAACATGGAAATGTTTTACATGATAACACATGTATAACCTATATCAAATTGTCTCCCATTTTAGAAAATTTTTAAAAATATCTTTTGACAAGTTAACAAGCATTTATTATTTTGTTTGACCTGGATTAATAGCTTCAGATACTTAAACTCTCTAATTTTTAACCTCACATTTGTGTCAGACATCTCAAGAAGGGATACAAAATGCACCGAATATAATTGATTTGAATTCTCCGTAACTTGAAAAGCAAATCTATATCATAAAGTGCCCAGAAATACAAGAGAACAAAGTGAAAAGAGTACAAAAGAAAAAAAAATAATTCCTGATTTTGATTATCTGATTATCATAGAGATTTCTAATAGAAATTGTTGAAATTCAATAATTAGATTTTTCCAAGGAACTAAAAAACAACAGAAGTTGTCAGATTTTCAACAGCTTGCATTTGGAATCTGTGTTATTATGGAAGAGACTTGGTTCCCTGTTCCACAGAATAGATAAAATTCACTAAACCTAAAAAATAGATAGCAAAGGATGTGATGTTAATGTATTAACAAGGTGATAGTATCCCAAAATTTATAAGAATGTGAACCCTCTTTTCTGATGAAATTAAAGGGAACAATAATATGATATGTTAATGTATTAACAAGGTAATAGCATCCCAAGATTTATAAAAATGTGAACCCTCTTTTCTGATCAAATTAAAGGGAACAATAATTTTGGAGTAGCAAAAGTAGAAGAAACTCTTTTTAGGCTTAAAATAGTCAAGTCCTGGAAGAATTGGATCCTTTAAAGAAATTGTGAAGGAAGCCTCTCTATACCAGAGGCAACAAGGATGAGAAGAGGATACTTTCTCTCCTTTCCTCACCAGTGGTCATGTCATTATGAAGCAATACTACCACATCAATAATGGACATTTCATTTAACAACTGGAGAATCAATTCCAGAGGGTTTTAGGGACAGTTAAAAGAACAGAGAGACAAATCATATGGAGATACAGTCCCTCAAGGAGATAAATGCATATGGAGATACAGTCCCTCAAGGCAAGAAGTATAATCAATTCTCAACATTCAGGTTTAACTTTCAGGATTTCAAGCATTAACAGGCTTTATTAATAACCTCATTTTCATCTTCTTTTGGCAACTTAGCACATTCATAACTATGTGCACTAGAAAAAAGTGAGAGTTATAATGGGCAAATTTATATCCACAAAAAAGGAGAGAAATATTCATAAAAGTTTTTGTAAATCCATTCTGGAAAGGGCATAATAAGAAAACTGAAAAAAAAAATGGAAAAACAGCCAGATTTAGGGGTAGATGAGATGGTGGTCACCTCCACCCTCTGCCCATATTTCCTGAGAGCTTCTGGCATTCTCAGCTGCTCTGTGTGCAAACTACAAGGTGTGGTCTCCACCAAGGCCAAAGAGCCTTACAGTCTAGGAAGGGAAGATCTGAGCTTTGACAAGGGTTATAGTTCTTACTCCAGATATATGTTTTTCATTGAGAAACAGACAAGGAGCAGAAGGGGAGATTCAAGAAGACAGGTTGCCCCTTTCCTCTTTCTTTCTTTCTTTCTTTCTTTCTTTCTTTCTTTCTTTCTTTCTTTCTTTCTTTCTTTCTTTCTTTCTTTCTTTCTTTCTTTCTTTCTTTCTTTCTTTCTTTTCTTTCTTTCCTTCCTTCCTTCCTTCCTTCCTTCCTTCCTTCCTTCCTTCCTTCCTTCCTTCCTTCCTTCCTTCCTTCCTTCCTTCCTTCCTTCCTTCCTTCCTTCCTTCCTTCCTTCCTTCCTCCTTCCTTCCTTCCTTCCTTCCTTCCTTCCTTCCTTCCTTCCTTCCTTCCTTCCTTCCTTCCTTCCTTCCTTCCTTCCTTCCTTCCTTCCTTCCTTCCTTCCTTCCTTCCTTCCTTCCTTCTTTCTTTCTTTCTTTCTTTCACCTCTGGATTCTTCTAACATCACAACTCCTGGCCCTCCCCATACAATTAGCTGTTGCCTCTTCTCTCCCTTGCATTTTATGGATAATTTTATGGTTGCTGTATTAGAAAAAAAGTAAATTATCAGAATTAATGTTTCGTTATAAAAAGTTCATTTTCAGCAATCCCTAGCACAAAATTATAGTTTTTGATGGTCATAGTAAATTAACCTTTATCATTGTTTCAATGTAACGACATCTGTGTTATTTTTTTCATGCTGTTTTTTTAGGAATATTACCCCCACAAAAGTTGAAATTAGATTATACCTGAAAAGAGTGGGACTTCTAAAATCAGAAATGAATAGACTGATGCAGAAAGGAAAATTGTTTGACTACCTCACAGAGAAGACGACCAGGTCTATCATGCATTCTCTGATTGGGGCCATGAGTTTTCTTTATGCCATTGGACACCATGAGCTAAATCCTGAGCTTATTCTCCTGACAATTTGCAGATTTGACTTTCTGAATGTGGTTTTCCCTGGAACCTGGCAAGAAACTCTCAGAATTATGTGGGACCCCAGGATACTTCACCCCAGAGATTATGAAGTGCTCGATGAATCAAATTCACCCTGGCTATGGCAAGGAAGAGAAATTGAATGTTTCTCAAGAGAGAAATAGCCCTGGAAATTTGAAGTAAATATTGGGGTTAATAGAGTCATCTCTAAGCATTTAATAACATTGCAAACTTGATTTCTTTTTGTAAAATAATGGAAATTTGAGAATATTGTTCTTTTTGGAAATAGAGTTCCTAACCCAGTTACTTAGATTTTTTGTATTCCTCATACTTTTGGGACTCCATTAGTGAAAAGAGTCTTCTATAAAGACCTGTTGCCTTCAATCAACAACATACTTCAATTTGGGTCATGTTAAAAAAAAAAATGTGCTTATCCTACACAAAGAGACAAAGAGTGACATTCCAGGATTTCAGTAGGGGTAGAAAAATCCTGTGGACTATCTTCTGTCTGTTGAAATAAAGGAGAAGTTTACAAATAAAGGGACTTTCAAACTTAGACTCCAACTGGAGAAACACAGAAGTTAACTACATTTTCAATAGCCATTCTATTGACCTCCTTGAAAACCTGAGTTGACTTTAAAGAGACCATACATTTGAAAGGCATTGATTCTTAAGACAGAGAACCCAGAGCACATTTATTCTTCAATTCTGAATTTTCACACTCTGAAAGAATGAAAGTCAGAACATTTGGGAAGGGTCATTTTTTCAAACAACACATGAAGAATTCAATTTGCAGCTCTAGTTAACAATACTTGAAATTACTATGATTATGCAATTATGTTTGAGACTATTATTAGTAATATTAGACATAGTTCCTTCCCAAGGTTTTCCTTTCTCACTTTTTTTGCATGTTTTCTGTACCTTTCCCTTCATTTGCATACTCTTTTCAGTCATTTCTCACCTTGCCCACTGCTTCCTGGATAGTGTTTTTATTATGCTGCTGTTCCTATCATTAAAAAATCTTGAATAGATGCTCAAAGTATAAATCATACTGTGCTAAGAACTCCACAAAGTCAGGAGAAAAAGGTCCCAGGCCTAATTAGGTGTTCCCAGAATATACTATAAATGACTGCACCTCTGCCTTCCAATGATTGGCAATGGACATATGAATAGCTGGAGTTGTATTGGCCTTCACAAGTTTATAGGTATTGCTTGAGTAAAGTTCCCACTGATTAGGGAAAAAAAACTCAGTACATTCAGCCTGTTAAGAGACTTCTCTCCCCAAATCTCTAAATGTATTTTAACACCTATCTCATTTTTAAGAAACAAAGGTAGTCTCTTCATCTGACAGGAAGCAGTGTTTTATAGTAGGAGTTCTAAGCTAAGAAGTCTTGACTCTGCTCTCAAATATCTATGTGACCTTGGATACTTAAGCATATGTAAACTTGAAAAGGGAATAATAGAAGCATTTCCTACTAAGTTCTAAACTCCTCTAACCATATTACCTTTCCTCCTCCATTCCACAAAAGTTGTGTGATTCAGGGCATCTGGACCTGGAGACAGAAGAAGTATTTGTAAGGAAATTATGGTCAGCATATATTCTTTCTTCTGTTCTCAACTACCCCTTTTCAGTTCCAATTTTCATTTTACTTTTCAAGTTACTTCAAAGATTTGGAAGGAATGTGCAAAGGAGGAGGAAGGCTTGGAAATAAAAAGGGGAGATTCTGCTTGAAGTAAATCATCATAGACATTCTCAGGCTCAGAAGTTGGTATAAGGAACTTGACCAATTTTATGAGATTACAAGGAGGCCAGCCATTGTTTGGGACTGGATTGCATCTTTGTAATGGCCATTATCTGTCTTCTTAACTTTCATTTTTCTACTGGACTTTGATGACTGGAAGTGAGAGCAAGGTTGATGACTTTACACAGTTCTGCTTCATTTAAATGCAATTCATGCAAAAGTCAAGACATCATTCTGCTGATGTTATTGGCCCCTGCCCCTAGATATCAATCTAATATAGGCTAAACATGTGCAATTCTTCTTAACATATTGAGGAAGATATTTATTGATCTAATAAAAACAATTCAGAAGTCACTTACCTTTTTAGGGCTTATATTGAGGACATATGAAAGAACCAATAATGCTTATTAAAATGAATGACAACTTCTATTCAGGAAAAAAATGATACTGCCAAAAAAAGATATAATAAGTATTGTCCAGAATTATGAATTATTTGGCAAGAAACTGAAGTATTTTAGGGTACGAGCTTTGTTTTCCTTATTGTTGTCCCTTGAAGGCAAGGAATGAAGAGGAGAAAAATTAATTTGAGAAGTGATCGATTGAGTTAGCATGATAATATGTAAATGTTAGTTTTCATTATAGTATTATTAATAGTACTACTAGTAGTACTACTACCAATAATAATTATGATAATCCTAACTGAACATGATGCCTAAGAGTGGGGATTTGGACTTCTGCACCATGATTTAAACTATATATATATACACATACACATACATATATATGTATATATATATGTATGTGTATGTATATATATATGTATGTGTATGTATGTGTATGTGTATATATATGTATGTGTATATGTATGTGTATATATATATATATACACATATGATTTATGGCAGATTATCAACCAAAGATAGAATAGACCTAACAAAAGCTACTTTATTAAAAGATGTTTATCACAAATATCTGAAAAACATAATCAAAAGAGATATGATGGGGGAGGAAGAAGATATCCTATATATAACCTGCGAGTAAGATACCAAAGTGAGAACCTACAAAGAATAAAGAGGAGCAACTGACAAACTCAGAACTCCACAAAAACCAGAAAAAGATTCATATTTATTTATACAGAAATGCCCCAAATTTAGGCAACAAGGAAGTAAATATAATCTTGGAGTTATTTCTAAGAGTTGGTAGAATGAAACCCATATGCAGAAATTGGTTCTGAATGGGTATATTTATTCAAAAAAGATAAGCTGAATTGAAAAAGGGGTAGAGTAGAATTGTATGTACATATTTAATCTTTTTAAAAATATTTTTATTAATTTTATAATTATAATTTTTTGAAATTACATATATATATGGGTATTTTTTACAGCATTATCCCTTGTACTCACTTCTTTTCCGAATATTCCCCTCCCTCCCTCTACCCCTTCCCCTAGATGACAGGCAGTCCCATACATGTTACATGTGTTACAGTATATCCTAGATACAACATATATGTGTAAAACCGAATTTCTTGTTGCACGGTAAGAATTGGATTTAGAAGGTAAAAGTAACCTGGGTAGATAGACAGTAGTGCTAATATTTTACATTCAATTCCCAGATCTTCTCTTTGTCGAAGATATCCACTTCCATCAGAATATATTTTCATACATCATTGAAGTGTACAGCGATCTTCTGGTTCTGCTCATTTCACTCAGCATCATCAGTTCATGTAAGTCTCTCCAAGCCTCTCTGTATTCTTCCTGCTGGTCATTTCTTACAGAGCAATAATATTCCATAACATTCACATACCATAATTTACCCAACCATTCTCTTATTGCTGGGCATCCATTCATTTTCCAGTTTCTAGCCACTACAAAAAGGTCTGCCACAAACATTTTGGCACATACAGGTCCCTTTCCCCTCTTTAGTATTTCTTTGGGATAAAAGGCCAGTAGTAGCACTGCTGGATCAATGGGTATGCACAGTTTGATAACTTTTGGGGCATAGTTCCAAATTGCTCTCCAGAATGGCCGGATTCTTTCACAACTCCACCAACAATGCATCAGAGTCCCAGTTTTTCCACATCCCCTCCAACATTCATCATTATTTTTTCCTGTTATCTTGGCCATTCTGACAGGTGTGTAGTGGTATCTCAGAGTTGTCTTAATTTGCATTTCTCTGATCAGTAGTGATTTGGAACACTCTTACATATGAGTGGAAATAGTTTCAATTTCATCATCTGCACATATTTAATCTTTGTGAGATTACTAACTGTCTTGGGGAGGGAGCAAAGAAAGGAGGGAGAAAATTTTGGAACACAAAATGCTACAAAAACGAATGTTGGAAACTATCTTACATGTATTTAGAAAAAATAAAATACTATGGAAATTTTAGAAAACACAGCAATATTGATATGAGAAAATCCAAGAATAGAAAAATAAGTAAGATGGAGAATGTTTAGATGAAAATTAAAATTAGAGATGACAATTCTAAAGAATTAGTGAGTGAAAAAACAACATAGAAATGATGGCTTCATTAAGGAGCTTGAAAACAAAACAAGAAAACAAAATTTTAGCGATGCAGTCAAAATAATCTTTAAAGAAAAGCATATATCCCTAAACACTTTCATCAACAAAAGAGATAGGGAATATATCAATGAATTGAACATGCAACTTAAAAATAAGACACTGGAAAATAAAAACAAAAATAAATTTTAAACCAATTAGCCAATAAAAAACCAATTGAATACAAAAATAGAAAAATCAAAGAGATTAAAAAATTGAAAACATAAAAACATTGCATTGATAAGTAAAATTGGCAGATTAAAAATTAGACAATTAGTTAATTTGATTAACAAGAAAGGAAGAAGAATGATTAATATCACAAATGAAACAGTAAAACACACCAGCATGCTATGTGACAGAGTTGGACGCAAGTAAATGACTAAACAACAAAGGCTGAGTGAATATTTTAAAAGGCAATGCTATTTAAATTAGTTTACTTTTTCATTCAGTGCTATAAAAAATTCACAAAGAATTATTTTTCAGAACTGAAAAAACAAATAACAAAATTAATCTGGAGGAAAAAAGTCAAAAACCTCAAGTGAAATAATGGAATGGGGTTGGGGAATGAGAAGAGAGGAAGCTTCTTAGCTGTACTACATCTAAATTTATACTACAAACAGTTATGTAAATGATTTGGTACTGATGAAGAAATAGATTAGAGGCCATAAAAAATTCAGGGTTAGCAAGGAATATGATCTCAGACAAATCAAAGGCAAAAATAGACCTAAATAAAGAGATAATCAGAGAAATTACATTTTGCTAAAAGGCAATAAATTAGTATCAACATTTTTACAGAAAGTTTCTCTAATAATGTCTTTCATTTCTCAAATATGTAGTAAAAGCCACTCCCCAATTAGTAAATAATCAAAAGATATAAACAGGTGATGTTCAGAAAAAGATATCAAAACTTTTTAGTCATGAAAAATGTTCTAAATATGCCAATTAAGGAAATGAAAATTAAAACAACTCTAGGGTACCACCTCACACTCATCAGAAATGACATACGTTGGAGGGATCATGAGTAAATAGGTTCACTAATGAACTATTGGTGGATTTGTGAACTGGTTCAACTATTTTGGAGAACAATTAGGAACTATGTTAAAGGGCTGTATAATTGTGCATACCTTTGATCCAATAATAAACTAGGTCTGTATTCCCAAAAAGCTCAAGGAAAAGGGCCTATACGTACAAAAATATTTATAGTAGCTTTTTTTTTTTTTTTTTTTTTTTTTTTGTAGAGGCAAAGAATTGTAAATCAAAGGACTCTTTTGGAGAATGGCTAAATAAGACGTGGTATATGATTGTAACAGAATATTATTATGCTATAAGAAATGACAGGAAGAATGTTTTTTTTTAAAAACCTAGGAAGACCTCTTGGTGCAAAGTGAGCATAACCATGAGATCATTGGACATAGTAACAACAATATTGTACTGATAATTAATTATAAGAGACAGATTCAAGACAATGAGACAGATTCAAGACAATGTCAAGGGATGCATGATGAAAAATGCAATTTATCTCTAGAATATAATTTTCTTTCTTTTCTTGCTTTTTTGGGGGGTAGGAGGCAACATAGCTAATGTGGAAATATGTTTTGCATCATTTCATATATATAATCGATATGTTGCCTTCTCTGTGGATAGGGAAGAGATTGGAGGGAGAAAAAGAATTTGGAACTCAAAAATTGTTTAAAGAACATTAAAATAATTAAGTAATAAATCTAAAAAATATTATCAAAATATTATAAAAAATTCACACCTTTAAAAATAATTTGGAATCTTATGTTGTTCTGAGAATCAGTATTCAAGAAAATCATTGGCATGCAGTATAGTTTCCAAGGAGAGTCAGGATAGCAAAGAGCCTTGTTGTAAAATTACTTTTTATTTACTTTTGTGTTTTTATATTTAATAATATGTACAGGAGGATATAAGTCCCTTGAGAGCAAGGGTTATTGTTTGATTTTTTTTCTCTTTATATCTCCATCATTAAACACAGTGTCTAGCATATAACATATGCTTAGTTGTTGATCCATTAAAAAAATCAGTTCAAAACAAAAATAAAAACAAAAGGGTAGCTAAAAAAATGAAATAGAGAAATCAATTAATACAAGAGACTAGGAATTCAACATTTAGAATCAAATTAACTCTGTGGCTTGGTGCTTTACAAACCCAAAGATTCATAAATGCTGGGATAAGAACTCACTATTCAACAACAACAATAACAAAAATAACTTCTGGAAAAACTGCAAACTCACACTATATACTAAAATAATCTCCAAAAGGATATACGACTTAGATATGCATCAATATTCTTGAATATGCATATTTCAAGGGGTTTGATTTTTTTCTTTTATTTTTAGTTGTTAGAAGATGGAGGATGGAGAAAGGAAAAGGAAGGTTTTAAGTTGAAAAAAGTTAAATTAGATTTTTTTAAAAGAGAATTTTATGGACTAAAATACTACAGGGAAAACTAGACCAAGAAAAATAGAAGATACTAAAGAATGAGTATTCATTTATGAAATTCTAAGACACAAAGAGAAATAATCCTAATAAGAAGGAAAAATGTGATTTTTCTTAAGACTGGTGTATACACAACTCACTAGCCAACTTAGATTTTATAAAGAAATGAAAGCAATACCAAGTAACAGGACAAATATTACAGGAAGCCACAGTTCTCTTAAAATAAATTAAGAAATACTAAAACTCATGATAGAATTAAGCTGATGAGAGAAGCTAATAATTATCAAAAGGGCTGCTTATTGTTTTTTAAATATATTGGGAAAAATATATACTTATAGAAGAAGTATAGTGGGACCCTTGCTTAGGGTAAATGAGATGATAACCGAAAACAGGGAAATGATAAAACTATTCAGTTTTCTTTTATTTGTTTTATTTGTTTACCTGTTTTTTCTGCCACTAAGAATGATTGTTTACCAAATAAACATGTAAAAATGTCTAAATCAATGACCAAGATAAATGAGAAAGTAGTGAGAGAGGAGCTAGTTGTCTAATGAATTTGTCACCCATCCCAGATAAATTACATTCTTGAGTATTGAAAAAACTGGAAAATGTGATTTGCTAAGCCATTGTCAGTGATGTTTGAAAAATCATAGAAAAATACAAGAGATGCAATAGCATTACAGAAGAGCAGGCTGTAAAACACTGGGCTGAACTTAACAAAAATAAAATTCAATGGATGTAAATGTAAAAAGTCTTACATTTGGCTACAAAAAATCAGCTTCATAAGTACAAGATAACGTAGACAAGGTTAGACAATAGTTTTTACAAACATCACCTAAATGTTTTAGTGAATTTCAAGCTCCTCCAGACAAAGATCTATTCTCCTCATATTCTCTCTCTCTCTTTTTTTTTTCACTGAAACACTGAAACCTTATGTTGTCTCTCTTAAGTGGGAAAATCCAATAATTAAGCTCAAAAATTGTTAATGCTTTTCAACAGTACAATTATTCTCTGCATATATTTTTTGATTTATATAGGTTAAGTGGAGAAAATTTGGTTTATCTTCTTGATCTTCAGTCAGACAGTAATTCCCTTCTAAGAGTTTACATTCTAATGGGGGAAGACAAAGACAACATAATAGGGATGGTGATGGAGAGGATGTCGAAGAAAGGTGGAAAGATAGTCAGAGGCTGGGAAAGCTTCAAAGTGAGAATGGCTGATGGATGCCCAGGCTGGCATGGGTACTTCCTCAAATATAGGTTCATGGGAGAAAATCACCAATTGGAGGAGGTCACATTACAGAGAATAACCTTTGGCATAGAATTGAGTCAGAGAGTATCAAGGTTTGGGTCAGATTAAGAAGCAACATACTTGAGTCTTCAGGAGTATGGCAGTCATATAAATAGGACCTAAAATCTAAAATAGAGAAATATCCAGTTGTTCTACCAGGACTGGAAATTTCAAATAAGATATTTTGACTTCTCACCCCAAACCAGGCAAAGATAAAGAAATACTTCTTGAAAGCCTAATGGGTGGGAAGAAAGGGGAGTTTTGAGTCAAGAAAACCATTATAAAGAGAAAAGAAGAGAAGGCTTAATTTTTTTTTCTTTTAAGAAAGAATCAATAGCAACCACTTTGTGAATTAGTCCCCAAAATACAGTGTACTAAATGGTATGACATATCAATGTATACCCATACAGCCACACATAGAATAGAAATACATATGAGGATTTTGCTGAATTATATGAAAGCAGAATTAAATACACTGAATCCCAAATTAAAACTTATCAGCAAGTTCATTTCTAAAAATAAATCAGGTTTTCTTTGCTTCATCAAAAGATCAGATTATAGTGTATGCAGCCTTAACGTTTAGAATGTGTTTTTTTTATCCTCAGACAACTGAGGACAATGAAAATTATTACATAATCTGTCAGAGACTGTATAGTCCAATTGTAAAGGAGAATTGTTCCTACACAATGGAGATTATCTAGTCGTTCCCACCATTATAAAGGTACAACAGAGTACTGCAGTTGAGAATTAAAACAATTCATAAATGTAATATAGTTCTTAAGACACTTAACACAAAGTGATGGTCCAAAAGTTATTTTCTTGTGCTTTTTGTTGATTATATCCTGAGAGTTTAGGAATAAAATACTCCTAAAAACTGGACATCTAGGTGCTCATCTGGGCTGTACTCCTCCTTTTGTGATGTCGTCTATGTCACTGGACCTTTCTGTGAATTTGCAAAATGAAGATAATTATAGCTATGTCTATCATCTTTGTAGGGGTGCTGTAAGGATAAAAAAAGATAATGAGTACTATCCTTCTTACATAAAGGATTTGAGCAGGTTTTAGGAAGGGAAGCCTAGAAATAGAGACAGGGAATTATCTTCTAGCTAGGGACTATACTGAACTATGATTGCAAAGTCAATACAGTTGGAAAAAAAGGTATGACCCATGGTAGGATGCGGTTCATCATGACACAACTGCAGAAATCCCTTTTTCAACAATAAAGCTAACTAGCCCAGTAGCCTGGAAACATTCTGGGTCACTCTTTTCTCCAATAAGAATAGAATTGGAATTGAGGATATTTGAGTTATACTTGAAGTTTTACCACTAACTGGTGTTAACCGCCCCCCCCCAAAAAAAAAACCCAACAAACTAATATCAAAAGTTTGTAAGACATTGCATTTATTACCAAAGGGAAAAAAAATGAACAGGCATCTGGAACCCAACGCCAGAATAAAGAATTCCCAGTCCATACTGAAGTTAGCATATTGATTACTGTAGGACAAAGGGAGGAGGAAATACCAGAAATCTTCTATTAAAGAAAGGGGTGCAGTAAATGTTGGAAAAAGACAAAATCCTTCTCAGAGGACAGAAGCAAGGTGATGGCAAAAGCAGTATTCTTTTCCCTTGGGGACCATGAAAATATGATGGACTACTTATCTACAAGGGTCCCAGCTGTATAGTTTCCCAATCTGATGCAGACTGACTAGCACCTGTCTTGACTCTTAAGGACATACAAGGAGTCCAGCTTTGGGTGCAAACAACAAATTATGTCACCTCGTGAGAAGTTTTGTCCTTAATACATTCAGAGCCTCCTGCATACTTTGGCTCCATTGTTTCTGAAAAATGTCAACTCAAAAAATAGCTACATAACTTTATGCTAATTATTTAAATTATGTGCCTTAGTTTCCTTCTCTGTCAATGTCCTACTTATTTTCTGAATATAAAATGGAATAACACACTTGACAACTAATTGAAATATTATGCAAATTTCTCTGATTTTGAACCTGTGATTTCAATAGTACAGAGAATTACTAGACAGGAAACTCCTTCTCCCAATCTAAATCGGCACTTATTCTGCAACTAATACTCTTAGAAAGGAACCCCGGACTTCTGAGAGGTAAAGTGACATATATGGCCCAGGCTCATACAACCAGTAAATGTCAAAGATGATATTTGAACTCAGGTCTTCTCGACTCTACCAAGCTATTTCTCACTAGATAGAGATGGAGCATTATTATCATTCAATATAAATGATAAAATTTGGTGGAAGGCTGGAAGAGGGAATTATTTCAGTGTGTGTGTGTGTGTGTGTGTGTGTGTGTGTGTGTGTGTGTGTGTGTGTGCACAAGCACAGGGGACCTTGGTGTCTTTTATGTAATAGGTACTGCCTTATTTATTCTGGTCCTTCTCACCTCCTCCATTTTCCCACTTTCTCCTTTTACAATGCATAATCTTTTGATTTATATCTTTGCAACCTGCCAATCCTCTCTTTTTTATGTTAAACATGGTAGAAATGTTTGTTAAATCCAATATATGCATACATATTTATACAATTATTGGGCCACACAAGTAAAAAGAGGGAAGCAAAAAAAAAAAAAATGCAAGCAAACAACAAATCCTCTCTCTTATACTTGCAAGCTGTATGGCTCTGGACCAGCCAGCTAAACTCTTTGAGCCTCAGTTTTCTTATCTCTAAAATGGGGATAATTATACCCATAATAATTATTACTTCATAGGATTGCGCAATTTTGGTAGAAAGATTTTTATCCTAAGGAATCACTTATGCCAATTAAATCAGATACATTAAAAAAAAAAAATTTCCATGTACAGAGTTATTGTGTCTCAAATGACATAATATGTTACAAAGTGCTTCACAAACTTTAAAGTATCATACAAATGTCTGCTACATTAATATTAATGCTATTAATATAACTACTTAATCATAATAGTCGTACTATTCCATGTTTGATTATCAATAAGGATTCACACACTGTACAGTATTATTTTAGATGGTTTTTCTTCATCTTAAAAATGAAAATAATTTTTAAAATCATTTCTAAAATCTTTTATGATTCCAATCTCTTACAACCTAGAAATACTGGAGAGCCTATTTTTGAAGTTGAGAAATATTGAGCAGCCTATATATTATTTCAATGACTTGAAAATGTAATAATCTGGGTAAAGCATCCCCACCAGCTCATAACATAGACTTTTTTCATATTGGGAGATAGATTTGAAAAGTACCTAAAACAGAAAAAAATTATCAATCTACAATAAATTTAGTGATGTGTTCCTTTGAATTTAACTTGGCTAGTCTTAGGATAAGTATACTGGACCTAGAATCATAACTTCTCCAGCTAAGTTGGCTTTGTTAGGGTATTTAATAGTCTTTGGGATATGACAACAAGGAATTACAGAACTTTAAGGGAAATGACATGCTACCCCTCCTTTCTTCAAGAGATTAAAAGACCAGATGATTTGCCTACAGTCCCTGGAAAATCCTTGTATGAAACTGTCACATAAATGACAGATTTTTGTTCCTCTACCTCAGTACTCTATTAAGCCTCATTATACATATGTATATATATATGTATATATGTAATTTATTGGCAGCTGGTACCCATAAGGGATGCAGTGGATGACCTTGTGGTCTTCAGTGTCTGACCAAGCTCCACAGTGTTTCAATCAAATGCCTTCATGGCCATTGGAACAATAAAGTCAAAATGAATAAACAACCTGAACATTAAAGATCACCACACACACACACACACACACACACACAAACACATACACAATGTTAGAAAAGCGACAGATCAATTTTCTTTAACAGCTGAGGCTTAGGGGAGAATTCTTAACTTAAAAAGGGGTAAAGGCAATCAAAAAAGATAGAACAGGTAATTGTGATTACATGAAATTGAATTGAAAAGCTTTTGAACAAACAAAATCAATTTGACTGGGATAAAAAGAACTGTCCATTGGGAAAGCAAAGTCAAAATAAGAGACAAACAAGAAAAAGTATAAAGGATCCCCCCTCCCCATAACAAAAGTCTCCAAACACATCTAGAAAATGCCCAAAACCAAATCAGGAAATTCAAGAAAAAGACACAGTGAATTATTTTTTCCAGCTCAGGTTGAGTGAGCATAGAGACAGAGAAATAAATCTGTGGATGGTGGGACAGGATTTGACCATCATGGAATAAGTACCACCTGAAATATTCCTGTGCCCAGAAACTGAAAGAGGACTGAAAATATGAACTGAATCAAGACAAGTTCTCAGGCCCCTACTAGAGCATCTTGATCTTGTTACAGGATGCAGGATCAGGTGCCAGGAGTAGGATATCAGTTATAAATTCTAACCCATTCAAAGCTGCAAAAGAATAACTAGGTCAGAATTCTCAGACCAAAAAGGCATGTAGAATTCTTCACTGTGAACTAGGAGAGCTTTCTATTTGGCTGACTCCAACAAAAGAATATTGAAACTACAATGAAGGTCAGACCATATGCCTGTTACTCAGACCCAAATTAAGTAGAGAACTTTCAAAACCCAGAAAGAATAGGCAAGCGGAGTGAGGAAATTTGAAGACTTTGTCCCATATCAGACCACTTTGAGAGCATTGAAATCTTATAAGTTCCCAACCTGAGCTGTCCTTGAGATTCTGGAATATCAGAGAAAGTGACCACAAGACCACTCAGACAAGACACAAGACATTCCTTTCAAAAGCAGGAACCTGATTATAACAAAATCTGAAATCATGAAGTAAGCAGGAACAATGAGCAAAGAAAATAATCTCATCATAAAATGTCATTACGGTAACAGGAATGTTTATGACACAAAACCAAAAGAGAATGAGTCTAAAATATTTACAAGCAAAGCTTCAAAGAAAAATACAGTTTAGACACAAATTCAACTATAATTCCTGGAAGAGATAAAGCAGAGTTGAAAAAAAGTTTTAAAACATTATTTATAAGGAAAATGAGAGAGTTTTAGAAAAAAAAAGTGGGGGAGGAAGGGGAAATCATGGAAGAAAGAATTAGAAAAGAAATTAACAGTGTGACACAAGAAAACTTCACATAAGCAACAAATTTGCAGAAAATTAGAATAGACCAAACAGAAGTTAATGACTTCATGAGACAAGAAGAAATATTAAAAATATCAAAAGATTAAGAGGGAAAAAAAGAAAAGTAAAAAAATTCCTAACAATTTAACTAGAAAAGAGATTAAGATGAGAAAATTTAAGTATCAGCAGGCCACCTAAAAACCTGACCAAAAAAAACCCAAAAAACTAGATGTTATATTTTAAGAAATCATCAAAGAAAACTGCCCAGACTCGTTAACCAAAAGGCCAAAGTATAAACAAAAAGACCAAAATAATTTCAAAGAAACTAAAAGACTTATATAGCAATTGATACAAAATAAAGTGAGCAGAATTAGGGAACAATTTATATGAAGGTAACAATAGTGTAAAATTAAATAACTTTAAAAGATTCAACTATGATCAGTTTAATGAATAACCTCAATTCCAAAGAACTAAACAGTAGGGGAGCTTGATGGCAGTGAATAAAGTACATGGACTCACGAAGTCCTGAGTTCAAATCTAGCTTCAGACATTTGTTAGCTGTGTGATTACGAGCAAATCATTTAACTCTGTTTGACCTCATTTGAAATTTTCTTGGCAAAAATATTGGAGTGACTTACCATTTTCTTCTCCAGCTCATTTTACTGATAAGGAAACCAAGGTAAACAGACTTAAAGGTTGTGAAGAGTCAGACATGACTGAACAAGAACAACAAAATGATACAACATTTTACCCTCCTCTTAATAGCAAGATGACTGGGAATGTAAAATGAGACATACTTTTTATTTTTTTGGATATGGTCAGTTTGGAATTTTGTTTGTTTAACTACACAATTTGTGACCAGTTTTGTTTCTTTGTTTGTTTGTTTGTTTTCTCAATAAGAGGGTCAGGGTGTGAAGGGGAAAAAGATGGATTTTTGCTTTTCTAAAAAAAATTACTTAAAACAAAACTAATTGAGAAAAATATCTTTGTCTTAGAGAAATGTCTGTTATAAATATGAAGTATTTTAACCTTGAAAAGAAAAGCAATTCCTTTCAGGCCAATACTGAACCCACAGAAAACAAGTATAGAATTCAATAGTCAAAAGACTATAGAGAAAATGTAAGGCATTGGAAGAGTGAGGCCATTAAACCAAAAAAAAAAAAAAAAAAAAAATCCAAAATCTTGGAAATTATCTGGGGAGAATGTTTCTGAAAAGGCAATTACTCCCCATATAGACATGTAGAGTTCTGATAATTTTCCAGTCTAATTTCCCAAATGCTGGAATCTTGATAGAGATGAAAATAACTAGATGAAATCATTATATTAAAGCTACAAATACTGAGTATTTTTGTCAGAGAGACTTTACACCACTCTGTAGACATTGAGTCATTTGGCTTTGAGTTTGATCTCTTTAAACTGAAAGAGAATATAGAATTTATAGATTTTTTTGAATTATAATTAGATGGAAATTGAGTGTTTATAAAGCTAATTGGATATGCCATGCTTTTGTGGAGTATATCTAGTTGATGCTATTAGCTAAAAGATCTATTATATGGCAGAGTCCATCTTTGTTGTGGGTACTCATTGATGGACAATAGTGCCATACCTCCACAGCTGTATGAACAGTGTAAGTTTTACTTTGAAGTAATTTTTTTTAATGCAATCAAGTGAAATACCAAAGCTTAACACACAAACATGCCAGTAATATGAGCATTCATCCAACTGAACTGGTATTATTAGCTGGTATTATATGTCTCTCTTTTCTGTTTTTAATTTTAATTGTCTTATTTTAACTCAGGAGATGTTGCATAGATAGTGGGCAAAGACTTTAGAACCAAGAAGATACAGGTTCAAAGTTCATCTGTGGCTCTGTGCAAATCTTAATCTTAAGAGTTTTATCCAGGCCATTTTCCTAGAATGTAAATTATAAAGATGCTTCCAATCTACCTTTGTTGGAAAAATGTCTTCATTCAAAATTCTTTATAGAATTAAAACATGGGTTCAGTTACTATCTCTCATATTTTATGTTCACAAAATTTTGGCACTGGATAGTATTATTATTGTATAAATTATTTTCCTTGTTCTATTCATTTTATTCTTCATCAGTTTTTTATTTTTTTAATAGTTTATTTTTATAGTATTCACATTACAACAATTATTTTTATAATTTTAATTAATATTTAATATTTATAATAACTATTTTATATTTATATTATAAACTTTGTTTTTAAAAAGTCAACATTAATAAAAAGGAAGGTAGGTAAGCCATGTAGACAATATTCCAGGTTTTGATATAATTGATTTTGATTGATCCATACCATGAAGCTGCTGCAGACATACTTTCCTCACCAGGGAAAGACTTATACCAATGACATGTTATGTCTCCTTCTCCCTGCTAGTAGCATAAAAATTCCTTAGGGGAAGGAATTGTTTTTCTTTTCTTTTTTTCTTGTTTTGTTTTATTTATGTATTTTTTTAATATTACAAATATTTACCTCCCATTTTATGAGGTCTTTTATAACAAAATAAAACTAATAATGAAATGACCTCATTTGAAACTTCATGCAACATTCCATTTCTATGGCACTACTCCCACACCTCAATATTTTTAAATTAACAGATATTTATTTTGCCTTCCTCCCATCTTCCAATACCATTGAAAAAGAAAAATAACAATAAATATACATTGTTAAAACAAATTCCTTCAATGTCTCTCAGTATGCATGAATATATATATATGTATATATAGACACATAAGATATATATATCTTATATATATATATATGTACACATATATATACAGAGACATTGGAACGATTTTTATTTTGCACTGTATATAGTGTACATATATATATTATACATCAATAAATATATAGAGGGATACATATGCACATATGTGTCTCATTTTGTACTCTAAATCATATACACATACATATATGTGCACATACATGTATATATGTCTCATTCTTCCATCCTAAAAAAAATCACTCCTTTGTTCCATCATAACATGTTCCATCATAAGTCCTCTAGAGACATGAATGATCATTGTCAGTATTATGTGGTTCTTACAGCTTTCAAAGCTGTTAGTTTTTACAGTGTTATTATTGTATAAATTATTTTCCTTGTTCTATTCATTTTATTCTTCATCAGTTTTTTTTTTTTAATAGTTTATTTTATATTATTCACATTATAACAATTATTTTTGTAATTTTAATTAATATTTAATATTTATAATAACTATTTTATATTTATATTATAAAGTTTGTTTTTAAAAAGTCAACATTAATAAAAAGGAAGGTAGGTAAGCCATGTAGACAGAATGACTGTTGTGCTAGACTATTAGCTGCAAAATAGTGAAAGAATCAGACAAAGGCTTCAGCATACTGGGTATGTGCTCTATGAAAAATTTATCATAAGTCAGAGATAAGAATTACCCAGTCTAAGAAGGGGACTTGTTGGGAATATAAAATCCCTTTGTGTTGATTGATTTTTTTATATTAATTTTATAATTATAACATTTTTGACAGTACATATGCATAGGTAATTTTGATTGATTTTTAAAAACCATCTTGGCAGCTTCCATATACCAGATACAGTATGGTTCCCACACCAGTGAGATGTATCAGAATGTATTAGAGGTTAGAGGAATTTCAGAAAAGAAGCAAAGAGCTGAAGATCCAAACCAATTTCTTGGGGCCATTTGATCTAAGGAGATGGGGAAGAGGAAGAAGAAGGGCCTTGGGATTTCTATTGTGAGTGAAGGAGTCACTTTCACTCTCAGACAGGAATGCAACAAAAATCCGTGTCATGGCAGAGCCAGGCCATTTTAAAGACAACTCTGGCTCAAAGTGCACAGTTAGTGGGAAAAGGCTGCTGTGGTGTGATTTCCATTTGGGTAAAGGAAGCAGAGTCTCCAATCTGGCTGGAGAATGGGGCCCCAGGTCAAACGCTGCTCCCCCACAGACTGTTCACATGACCTCTAGTCGCCCCAAAACAGATCCCTGTATCTTCCTCATGAGGGAAGCCAAATTCGGTCCGCTCAACTCATGCTCAAATCCCACTATAAGAACATCAAAATAAATTGATGAAAATGTTTCAGAGCTATGGGTGAAAGGGAAGAAAGGAGAGATGTGGAATCATAAAATTGAAAAAGCAGAACCTTGCAACGACTGAACTCAGGTGAAGAGAGTGCCAAGGGAGGCACGAACCAAGGAAGTTTCAAGATAAGGTCAGGGTGACAGTAACAAAAGAGAATAAAATAATTCTGCATTCACACAGTGTGCATAATGACTAGGATTATCCTCTGGAGTGTGCAGATTAGCAGCGCTGAGAAAGCTGCTTTGGTGGCAAAAGCCTGAATTAACAAATGGATATTAAATCATGCCCTGAAATCACAAAGGCCTAGAATCCCAAAGCTGAGGTTCCAAGAGAGGATGTGCCCCATAACCAGGACAGGCTGCCCTAAAGGGTAATTGGACTTTTGACCAAATTTGCCTCTTGGAGCCATGTGCTCCTTCTCCTCCTTCTCTCTCTCTCTTTCTTTGTCTCTCTCTCTCTCTCTCTCTTTCTCTCTCTCTCTCTCTCTCTCTCTCTCTCTCTCTCTCTCTCTCTCTCTCTCTTCCTTTTCTTCCTCTCTCTCTCTCTCCCTTTTCTTCCTCTCTCTCTCTCTTTTTCTCTGTTTCTGTCTCTATCTCTGCCTCTCTCTTTTTTTCTCTCCTCTCTCTCCATCTCCCTTGTCTCTCTCTCTCACTCTCTCTTTCTTTCTCTTTCTCTCTCTCTCTCTCTCTCTCTCTCTCTCTCTCTCTCTCTCTCTCTCTCTCTCTCTCTCTCTCTTTCTTCCTTTTCTTCCTCTCTCTCTTTTTCTCTGTTTCTGTCTCTATCTCTGCCTCTCTCTTTTTTTCTCTCTCCTCTCTCTCCATCTCCCTTCTCTCTCTCTTTCTTTCTTTCTCTCTCTCTCTCTCTTTCTCTCTCTCTCTTTCTTCCTTTTCTTCCTCTCTCTCTCTCCCTTTTCTTCCTCTCTCTCTCTTTTTCTGTTTCTGTCTCTATCTCTGCCTCTCTCTTTTTTTCTCTCTCCTCTCTCTCCATCTCCCTTCTCTCTCTATCACTCTCTCTTTCTCTCTCTCTCTCTCTCTCTCTCTCTCTCTCTCTCTCTCTCTCTCTCTCTCTCTCTCTCTCTTCCTTTTCTTCCTCTCTCTCTCTCCCTTTTCTTCCTCTCTCTCTCTTTTTCTCTGTTTCTGTCTCTATCTCTGCCTCTCTCTTTTTTCTCTCTCCTCTCTCTCCATCTCCCTTCTCTCTCTCACTCTGTCTCTCTCTCACTCTCTCTTTCTTTCTCTCTCTCTCTCTTTCTTCCTTTTCTTCCTCTCTCTCCCTCCCTTTTCTTCCTCTCTCTCTCTTTTTCTCTGTTTCTGTCTCTATCTCTGCCTCTCTCTTTTTTCTCTCTCCTCTCTCTCCATCTCCCTTCTCTCTCTCACTCTGTCTCTCTCTCACTCTCTCTTTCTTTCTCTCTCTCTCTCTTTCTTCCTTTTCTTCCTCTCTCTCCCTCCCTTTTCTTCCTCTCTCTCTCTTTTTCTCTGTTTCTGTCTCTATCTCTGCCTCTCTCTTTTTTTCTCTCTCCTCTCTCTCCATCTCCCTTCTCTCTCTCACTCTGTCTCTCTCTCACTCTCTCTTTCTTTCTCTCTCTCTCTCTCTCTTCCTTTTCTTCCTCTCTCTCTCTCCCTTTTCTTCCTCTCTCTCTCTTTTTCTCTGTTTCTGTCTCTATCTCTGCCTCTCTCTTTTTTTCTCTCTCCTCTCTCTCCATCTCCCTTCTCTCTCTCTCCTCTTTTCCTCTCCCTCTGTCTTTCTCTGTCCATGTGTCTATCTGTCTGTCTCCTCCATCATTACCCTTGAAATGGAGTAGCAAGAAAGCAGAAGAAGTGGCTGATATCCTCTTTAAGCTCTCATGTGTGTCCTGGCATCACAAGGACTTATATGTCTGCTTAATAGAGGAACAATAAGTCCTTGATGGGCAAAATAAAATATATGATTCTACACTGGCTTTTTATAAATAACCATAAAGTTTCTGAGCCCTTCCACTCTCAACCTCTGGCATCAAATGGTGGGTGTTCATGGAATATGAACTAATTTCAATAAGAAATGTACATAACAAATTGAATTAAGAATATATATTTAACAGGAAAAGTTGATATTGATTCTTATTGGAAAAGCTTCTAGATTATCCCTGATAGAGAAATGCTTGCTGATGGTTTTAAGTAGATCCTTCTTATCATTTTGAAACCTTATGCTTTCAAGTGTTTTAAAACTGGAATAGTGCTGTATTTTATTAAAATCCTTTTCTGTCTGTTGATATAATTACATGATTTTTATTAAATTATATTAGTAGTTTTTGTTATATTGAATTAGTCCTGAATATCTAGAACAAATCCCACTTGATCATAATGTATAATCTTCATGATTTATTTTTATAGTCTTATTTTTAAAATTAGTTTATCTAGTTCTAAGAAGGAAAGGTTGAAATCCCCCACTATTGTGTAATTCATTTACCTTTTCCTTTAAAAATTTGAATGGCTGAACTTAATAGAAAATGTGGCATATAAGACCCAAGAATAATTACTTTATATGAAATGTGAGAGCAAGAACTTACACAGAGGAATTAGATGGGGGAGGAGTGCTGGTAGTTCTGGAACCCTCTCTTATCAGGAATGGGTTAAAGAGAAAAAAATCATATACAGAGAGAGCATGTATGTATGTATAAAAGTCTTGTAAATGTATAAAGAAATAAGAGGAGGAGGAATTAGGATAAGGGGTACTGTAAAAAGGTGTATAGATGAACAGAAATGGGATAAGGTGTGTAGATTAATTTGAATGAGATAAAGAGGGAGAATAGAAATGCAAAAAAAAAAAAAAATGAGACCAAAAGGAAAAAAAAAAACATGAGGAGAAAAAGGAAACAAACAAAAAAGGATGAAAATACTATGCTTTGATCCACAGTCAATCTCCATAGTTCTCTCTCTGGATGTGAATGGCATTTTCCATCTCAAGTCTACTGGAATAGTCTTTAATCATCACATTGCTGAGAGAAGAGCCAAGTTCATCACAACTGATCATCATCATGTATTCTTTCTGTTAATGTGTACGAAGATCTCCTAGTTCTAGTCACTTCCCTCAGTATCAGTTTGTGCCTTTTTAGCCTTTTCTGAAATCAGCCTGCTTATCATTTCTCCTAGAACAATAATTTTCCATTACATTCTATATGCCATAACAGTCATTCCCTACTTGATGAGCATTCACTCACTTTCCAATTCCTTGCCACTACAAAAAGAGCTACTACAAACATGTTCCCTTTTTTAATGATATTTTTATGATACAGACTTGATCGAAGGGCATGCACAATCCTTTGGATAGAGTTCCAAGTTGCTCTTCATAATGGTTCAATCATTCCATAATTCCACAAACAATGCATTAGTATCCCAGTTTTCTCACATCCCTTCCAACATTTATCATTATCTTTTCCCATCAATCTTAGCCAATCTGAGAGATGTGAAATGGTACCTCAGAATTGTTTTAATTTGCATTTCTCCAATTAATAGTGATAAATAAATAAAATTTAAGACAATTTTCAAAAGTAGTTTTACAAAAATCTGAATGCTACATCATTTGTTGCATTCATTTTTAGCATTGCTATTACTTAACTATTTTGAGTGCTTTTTAATACAAATGTCATTTCTCTGTTTATCTCTTTTAATTAATTCTACTTTAGCTTTAAATTTGTCTAAGATTAAATTGCTACCACTTCTTTTTTTCCCATCAGCTGAAGTATTTTTAAAAACTACTCTAGCCCTTTATTTTAATTCTATGTGTATCTCTCACTTTTAAGTGTGTTTCTTGTAAACAATATATTATCAAATTCTGGGTTTGGATATTCTACTACCATTTTTGTTTAACGGAAAAGTTTATCTAACTCACATTCAAAGTTATAATTTCTAATTGTATACCTCCCCTATATCCTTTTTTTCCTGTTTTTCATTCTCTTTCTCATTATTCTATTCCTCTTCAGAAATCTAATTTATTTCTGATCACTGCCTCCCTAATCTGCACTCTCTTCTAACAGAACCTCCCTTATCCTATCCACTTGCCTTCTTACTTCTCTGTAAGTTAAGAAAATGTTTATATCCTACTAAATTATATGTTATTTCTTCTTTTTTTCCATTTTTGATGAGAATAAGTTTCCTACAATACCAACTTCCACTGTATACTCCTTTTCACTGTAACAATTCTTTCATTCACATATTTTTGTATGAGATAATTTGCTCCATTTTACCTCTCCCTGTCCACTTTTATTTTTTAGGATCATCTCACACTCAACTCAAAACCAAGTCTTCAATCTATAAATACTCTTTTGAACTACTCTAGTAATGATAGCATTCTTAAAAGTTAGCAATATAGAGGCAGCTAGGTGGTGCAGTGGTTAGAGAACCACCCCTGAAATCAGGAGGACCTGAGTGAGTTCAAATTTCATCTCAGATACTTAACACTTCCTAGCTGCATGACCCTGAGCAAGTCACTTAACCCCAATTGCCTAAGCCAAAAAAAAAAAAAAGTTAGCAATATAATTTCCCATGTAAGAAGTAAACCTTATTTAGTTCCCTTATAATTAGTCTTTCTTGCTTACCTTCTTATGCTTCTCCTGATTTTTCTAAATCAAATTTTCTGTTCAATTCTGGTCTTTTCCTCAAAAATACCTAAATGTTTCTTAATTCTTTAAATTTATGTTTTTTGTTTTCATTGTAGGATTATATTCAGTTTTTTTGAGTAGGTTATTCTTGATTGCAATTCCAGCTCCTTTGTTCTTTGGAATATTACATTCCAAGTTCTTTAGTCTTTTAATCTAGAAAATCCTAAATTTTGTGTTATCCTGACAATGGAATCTTGGCTACACAATATTCAAATTGTTTCCTTCTAGTTGTTTATAATATTTTCTCTTTGACCTGAGAGCTCTGAAACATAGCTCTAAAATTTCTGTGAATTTTCATTTGGGGATTTCTTTCAGATCATGATGGGTAAGTTTTTTCAATTTCTATTTAAATTTCTAGTTCTAGAACTTTATAATAAGCTTCTATTTAATTTTCTAGTTCTAGAACTTTATAATAAGCGTCTTTAAAAATTTCTTGAAATACAGTGTCTAGCTTCTTATTTATTTGTTTGTTTGGTCATTACTTTCAGGTAGTTTGGCATATTTTTTCTACTTGAGCTATTCTCCAGGTCAGTTGTTTTTCTAGTAATAAGTTTCACATTCTCTTCTTTTTATTTTCTTCTTTTGATTTTGATTTATTATTTCTTGATGCCCTATGACATCATTAGCTTTTCCTTGCCCAATTTTAAGCATTAAGGAGTTATTTTCTTTTTCCAATTGGGTCTCTTTCCAATTTTTTTATAGTTTTCTTGCTTTTGTTTGTATTATTTTTTATTTCTTTTCCAGATTTTTCCTCAAACTCTCTTATTTGATTTTGTAAAGTCCTTTTTAAACTTTTCCAATAACTTTTTTTGGACTTGTAACCATTTTACATTTTTCTTTGAAGCTTTATAAGATGTTTAGTTTTCTTCTGAAATTGAACTCTGATTTTTCTTTATCACTATAGCAGGTGTCTATGGTCAGGTTTGTTTTTTGTTCATTCTAATGGCCTATTTCTTGGCTGTTAACTTTACGTTAAAGTTGGACTCTGCTCCCAGAGTTTCAGGGATAATGAATCAGATTTCAGATTTTTCATGCTGCTGTTTTCTGAGTTCTATCTTTGATTTCTTGCTTCTCCCAATGTTTTATAATCCACAATCAGGAGTAGGCACTGACCCTCTAGCTGATGCTTTGGCTCATGAGTGCCTTTAGATATTCCTCTCAGCTCCTGAGTCATGACCAAAGCCTCTAGCTTACACAAACACTCTTGCTTTCTGTGATCATTCAGGATACTGCAAGCATCCTCTGGAACCAAAACCAGGAACTCTGATCACCTGTGAGTGAACACAACCAGTAGAACCCCAGTACCATAAACACAGCCTGGGACTGGTTTCATCAGTATACCTTGGCCTTGTGGGATGCTCCTGTAATTTCACCATCTACTGCCAAACTATCTGTGAGGAAAATCCACATGCACAGCTTCCCCCAGGGTTTGCTGTTTGTTGACTTGGAAGCTGGAGGTATCTGCATTTGAGTCAAGTCTGGCAGATCTTTCCTAACTTCCTCCCAAGTTGTCTTAGGCTGAAAGAATGCTTTACTTTGACTTTTAACTATTTTTGCCATTCCAAAATTTACTTTGAAGAATTATTATTGATCATTTGCGGGGGGTGAGACAGGATTTGGGAACACCAGGTAATTTCCTACTTTATTCCACCATCTTCCCACAATTCTCAAAGCTTTGGTTGACTTTTGTTAAGGGGAGCTTTTGTAGTGTTTATTACTCCCATGAAAGTTTGCATTTAACAGGCTGACTCTTCAGAAGTCAAAGAGACAAAGTTTTTTCTCACAAAGTCTTAACTCATAAACCCAGCTTTTCTCTATTCAGTGTCAAGAATAAGTTTTGGAAACTCAGATACAGTAATATGAGTTGGACTTAGAATACATTTTAATCTAAGTGCCGGGGAGATTGAATATAAATTGACTTTTATAAATTGACTTTTATTGTGTGCTCCTTAAAATCAAAGAGTCCAAATTTAGATGATAAAAGAAATAATTGCAATTATTATTCTGACAGGGATTAACATATAAATCGATATTTTGGAAAAAGCAAAACAGAAATAATTCCATTGCTAGAGAGAAGATTGAAAAAGAAAATAAAATTTGAATTTAATAATAACTGAGATATTCTGTCCTTGGGCTCAAAGATAAGTTCTGAGTTCAATAGTGACATTAGTATCAAAGCCATGGGATAATACTTTTTTTTTTAAATCAAGAAGGATTTCAATCAGTGATGTAAGCCTGTTTCAAAAAAAGACACTCTTTAACAGCCTTTTTGTCAGTTTGAAAAGATATCTTAAATACAATTGTTATAACAGTCATAAATATGGAAAGTCTTTTTTTTCCAAAATTAGATCATACTGAAAAAAAAGCAAAGGAAAATATGCAGAATAATTAAGGAACCTTGAACCATTTCAAAGAGCTCTGTGTCTTGCTAAGATTTCATTGTTGATAATAAATAAAAGAGTGTGTGGGTAGGAAGAAAATCAGAACTATGCTCTTAGAAATATAAAAGATATATGATATTCATCACATGTGCTGTAAGTGATCAGAATGATAGTGAGCCTATATTTTTTAAATTATCATATAGTTCTTTATTTTTTTTTAACATGTATCAAATCACTAACCTCCAGATAGCATAATTAGAAGAACTTTTCTGTGGCTATTAAGGATAATAACAGGATCACATTTTCTAATCCCTATTCAGAAGATCTTAGTTATATGAATTATGTCATAGTTATATAGAATGAATTTTAAATATCTTCTACTCTGGGAGGTGGAGTCAAGGAAAAAAAGTAATACAGTGAGCTCCTTTGCACAAAATTCTTATAAGAGAGCTTGAAAATATTCCAGACCAAATCCTGATAGAGAAATCAAGAAAAAGTCAGTGATTTTTTTTCCAGCCCAGTTCAGCATAGGAAAACTCATAGAGAGGTCTAGGTTTATCAGAGATGGGATCAGACCCAGAGCCGGCTCATCATGAAACACTCAAGTATCCAGAGAAAAATGAGACGCCACAGCTAAAGGAGTTACTAGACCCATCCTGGAGCATCCTCAGATCCATACCCGAGAACTGCAATGGGAACAGATGTCAACTGGCATCTTTGTTAACCATTTCCCAGTCCTAGATCACAAATCTAAGCTGGAATGAGAGGGGATCAGTGCAATGGAATGAATGGCCTTCAGGGTAGAGAGGCTCTGGATTATGTATGGAGAAAGAAGGAAGTTCAGGAAGTCAGAGGTAGCACTAATGTGACTCATTAGGAATAATCATTTCCAATATTCCACTCATCCTTCAAAAAAATAACCAGAGCAGGAACCAAAAGGAAGCCGGCAATTCTCCTAATCAGTAGAGGTATCACTTGGCCAACAGAGGCACAATCAAATCAAATAGTACTCTACACTATTCAGACCCAGACCCAGATATTCAGGGACTTGCAGATATCATACCAAAGAGACTACAATCAAACTTTTCCTTTGGATCAGATCACTTTGAAAACACTGGTAGTTTGCAGGTCCCCAGTTTAAAATTCTGAAATAACATAGTAATCAGTATTCTAAGAAAGTAAAAACTGGATTAGTCCAAATATTTCCTCCAGAAAGGCAACAAACCCCAACCCTATCATCAAGTCAAAAGTCAAGAAATAATGGGAAAAAAAATTGGGGAAATGGACAAACAATGATGAAAAAAAAAGAATCCCAACATAATGAATTATTATGATGGCAAGGACATCATAATGACCCAAAAAGAAAAAAGAATGATTACAAAATATCTACAAGCATTGCCTCAAAGAAAAATATACCTTGGACACAAATTCAATTAGAATTCCTAGAAGAGATGAAGTAAAAATTAGTTTGTTTTTTTTAAATAAATGGAATGACAGTATTAAAGGAAAAGAATTAAAAAGTAAATGAGAGCTATGGAATAATAATAATAAAATTAATTTAAAAAATTGGAAAAGGAATTAACAGTTCGATACAAGAAGCACAAAGACTTCAATCAAGCAACAATAAACCAATAAGAAGTGACTTCGTGGTACAAGAAATATTCAAACAAGGTGACTAAAAAAGAAAAAAAAATGTTAGGGAAACTCATAGCAAAACAACTGACCTAGAAAATAGATAGAGAACAAAAAATATAAGAAGCATGGGATACTCTAAATACCATGAAGAAAAGCAAAAAGAAGTAGCATAATTCAAGAAATCTTTTCAGATCTTTTAGAAACAAAGGGCAAAAAGGAAGTAAGAATGCCCTGATCATTACTTGAAAGAAAAACTATCATAGACAGAATACAGAACTTCCAGATCAGGTTCTAAAAAAAATTTTTGGCAGTCAGAAAGAAATAATTAAAATACAAAGGGAACACAGTCAGGATTACACATGATTTATCAGCCACCATTATAAAGAAGCAGAAAGCTTAAGATATGATATTCTAGAAGGCAAACTATATGGGCATATAGCCAAGAATAATACCTTGTATAACTAAGTATAATACTACAAGAGGAAAAAATTAACTTTTAGAAACTTTTATTTTATTGTTACATTTTAAGTTCAGAACTTTATCTCTTCCTCCTTTGCCATGTCTCACTTAAGAAGGCCACCATTTGAGACAAATTGATAAAAATATATAAAACCATGTGCATACTTCTATTAATCAGTTCTTTTTTTATGAAGATAGCATCTTCCTTCCTAGATTCTTTATATTTGATTATTTATAATTCAGAATAACTTGTTTATTCACAACTGTTCTTTGAACTATATTGGTGTTACTGTATACAATATTCTCTTGTTTGGTGCATTGAAGAATTTTCATGTCATTTTTTGTCATTTCTTACAGCACAGTAGTATTCCATCACAACTGTATACCACAATGAAAAGTAAATCTTTAAAGAATAGAAGACTTCCAAATATTCTTGAGGAAAAGACCAGAACTGTAAAGAAAGTTTCAAATTCAAAAACAGGAATAAAGAACATTTGTCTATATGAACGGAGGTTCGTGCAGTGCAATTAGTGAAAGCCTAAAAGCGATTCTGTCCTATTTTTATGATTTTAAGAAAAGAATGAAGAAAAAGGGGCAAAGGAATTCAGTGGGGAGGAAGGGAAAGGAAGGTTAGAGAAATTTATTTCACATAATGAGGTGCACATCTATACAAAGAAGGAAAGCAGCTGACGCTTGGGCCTCACTCGTTTGAATTGGTCGAAAGAAGGAAGGGAAGAGAGAAAGAGACAGAAAGAGACAGACAGACAGACAGACAAAGAAAGAAACAGATAGAACTGAGCAGAAAAAAACATTTCTCTTAACAGTGAAATAGGAAGGAAAAGAAAAAAGAGAGGGAGAATAGAAAGAAGACAGAGTAAAAGAGAGATTAGTTCTAAGTAAAACAAATTCTAAAGATGTGTAAACCATATTTATGGCTCTTTCTGAGGTGGCAAAAAATGGGAATCTATTGCCATTAAATTGGGAAAAAGATGGTATATAAATGTGATGGAATATTAGCATGCTGAACTCTTTATCAGTATAAAGAAATGCCAGGATTTCAGTGGATAAATGATGAAACATGTTACCTATTTCCTGATAAAGGACTTAGAATGCAGAATGAGATTAATATTTTAAGAAATGACCAATGTGGAAATTTGTTTTAAGTAACTATATAAATATGTAAATTTTGTTTTTCTTATGTTCATGATTCAGGATGATAGAGGGGAGATTGAGAGGGGACTATGAGACATCAAGTCTTGACTGATTAAAACAAGTGTGTGTGTTTGTGTGTGTGTGTGTGTGTGTGTGTGTGTGTGTGTGTTTAAGAAGATTAAAAAAAACCCTATTCTGATCCATCAGCACTATCACCCATTTTATAGGTAAGGAAAATTAGGCCAAAAAGGTTAAGTGAGCAGCCAACATCATGTGGATAGAGAGGCAGCATTGGAATCTTAATCCTGAGTCTTAGTTCTGCCCTATTTCCATTGTACTATTCAATTAACAGAAACTATATTTATGTGCTTGTTGATTTTGAAGATGTAATATATCCTAGTTGTCCTCCCCCATGACATTACCATCAGATTTTTTTTAGAGCTCTAGTTAATTATAACAAATGTCATTAAATTTTAATTTTAGTAATTTAGTCATATTTATAATTCAATAAAGGTGATAATTGTCTAACAGCATTCAATTTCACAAGGTTCCCTAAGTTCCTTAAGTTCCCTTAGTGCATAAATGAAACATGATGTATGTAGCTAAGCCATCAAATGTCATGTGCATTCCTGGAGGGAGAAGTCATATGAATAAAACCTCAAATCCATTAATCTGCTCTCAATTGTTTTTAGGCCACTTGGTTTGTAAGCTCTTAAGACTGTTGCTTTTTCTCCCTTTTCTCATTTTCATCCCTTGGTTACAGAGTTGTTGATGCTTGGATAAGCACTTGATATTTCTGAGCTTTCATTTTCTTCTTTGGAAAACAGGATTAATAATAACATAGTACCCATATCACAGGGTTGTTATAAAGATCAGATGAAACCGTGTATGGGAAACATTTTACAAATCTTATCAATTTTGGCAGTTCTGATATAATGACAGAAAGGATATTCAAATGGATTTGTGATCTTATCAACTTAGAAACTCCCTCCAATAATTCAGATCACAGGTTAACCATTCTGTGTGACTTCTGTCCATGTCCTTCCAAAAGTTTGTCACAAGGGATCTGTCCAATGTGCTGTAGCCCGAATATTTCTCTCAACATTAAAAGGTCATCAGTAGAGACCTTAGGCTAGGTTATCTATCATCTGAGATTTTGGTATATGAACGGATGACACCTTATTATAAAGAACCTGTAAGAAAATATCTTATTCTTCCAGGTAATTTTTTTTTTATTCAAATAACAAAAAGTACAATAGTATGTTATATTCTCTATACTTTCAGTCAAGTATGAGATAATAAAGATGTGGTCCATTGTTGAATATCATTTGGGAAAGTCTTTTTTTTTGTTCCCTATTAATCCATATATCATAAAAGTCCTCAATTAATGATTCTTATAAAATATTTTATATATCAAAGATCAGAACTCTAGATCAAGATGATTTCTTTGTCACTTTTTGGGGAATCAATAAAGTGCAAGATTTTTTCTATACTTTTGGTATCTTTTTCTCCTTTGGATATCTTATAAGTTGGTCCATTGATTCTCTCACAACTGCCCTTATCCCAGATAGATATAGATATTGATATATATCTATGTATGTAAGTGTGTGTACAAACATGGGTGTATATATGATAAAGTATGTGTATATATACAAATATATGTATACATAAATATATATGCATATACATATACATATGCACTCCAATCCATCTGCTCTTCCCATCTGTGTTCTCTTTATTATAATTTCTATTCCTCTATAAGCATTTCTGGAATTGCGATATTAGGATCCAAGGGCAGTAGTTCCACTATCCTTAATGAATGAGGGAAACAAATTGTTGTGATAATTTTTCTATATTTTCTGTTTTTCTTCTTTTTATAATCGGATGTCCCTTAATGCTAGTGACCAGTGGTCCTCAAACTTTTTAAATAGGGGGCCAGTTCATGGTCCCTCAGACTGTGGGAGGGCCGGACTATGTAAAAACCCTCACACTGTCTCCGCCCCTCAGCCCATTTGCCATAACCTGGTGAGCCAAATAAACATCCTCAGAGGCCAGCTGCATCTGGCCCACAGGCCGTAGTTTGAGAACCCCTGTTAGAGCCTTCTCTTATTTGATATTCTGTATATTTCTTGATTGTACATAGTTAGTTGCATATTGTCTCCCCCATTAGATGCAATTTCTTGGAAAACCAGGACTGACTTTTTGCATTTCTTTGTATTCCCAGGGTTTAGCAATGTGCATGGCACAGTAGTCTCTTAATAAGTGATTGTTGACGAACTGATTCCCTTCTCTGAATTCCCTTAGAATAACTTTACTGATATCCTGATAAACTTTCTTTACTTTGATGCTACCCTCTATGGCTTTTCTCTACTGTATATGAGATGTTACTATTTGTAATTGTCTATGTGCCTTCTTTATGTCTCCCCTAAGTTTCTTCTCCAAGTTGTCATCCCCCTGCCTTTAAACTAGATGATGTTTTGGGTAGGGATACCTTTCAACACCATACTAGATAATCGGAAAATATACTGAGAGAAGTGTAATCCCTTCAAACCAGTACTCTTCACACATATTATGATGGGGCTGGCTGCCCCAACCAAATTTGTCCTAGTAAACATAAAAACAAAAGGTATTGATAAAATTTATTTTTTGTAAACTAGGTATCTCCACAAGGGTTAGGATTATATCTATCTGCCGTACCTCAAATAGATTTTTCTTTTTTTGTCTAGGGTTTTGAAATCCTAGGCACTATTCCTGATCACTCCCGGAGGGGAGGATTGGGTGGAGTAGCTTTTAGCATATAGTCAGTTTAGGTCTTTTTCTGATTATACAAAAAAACTATACAAATATCATTTAATGATATTTGGAATAAAATGATAAAATTTGATATTTGATATTTAGAATATTTTTGATATTTGATATTTGGAATAAAATGATAACTTTTGGAATAATGATAAAAGGAATCAGAGAATTTTTGCAGACTAATATATACCAAAAAATACCCAAGTGTTTTTCAAACAGGAACAAGATAAGAACTCAACTCAAACTAAGAGAAAAAAATCTGTCAGAAGACATTCATTCTAAATCTTTAGAGTTTCAAGCAGTGCCAGAGACATAATTAGACCAATTTTCCACATATATCTGTAATTCTAAAGTCTTTATTTACTCCCTAGAGAATCTTCTGTCCAAAGAAACCTCTCAAACCACTTCACTGAGTCCCTTACACAAGTACACAAGATTGAACTCAGCATTCTCTGGGCCCCACAGAAGTCCCATCTGTACTGTTGAGCCCTGCCCCCCCTTCCTTGCCATTAAGACTAGAAATTGAGTTTTTATGTACCATTGTGACACAAGGAAGGAAAAGATAAACAATATCCAGGTGCCCACCACTCTGACTCCATCCTTGTCCAAAACGAACCTCGAATAAAATTGTAATCTCACCGCCTGCCTAAAAAACCTAAAGTATAAGTCCCTATCTGTCCCAGAATGGTCCTCCTCCCTTGTCTGACAGGGCCTGAGCCACAATCTAAATACCAAGTTAACTCCTCTCTCTCGGCTCTCTCTCTGAAACAAAACAACATTTTCAAACAGTTTGATTTTGGACATGATTCCCATCCAGTCAACTAGCCTAAAACATTAACAGATTTAAAACCAATCTCTGTCTTGCCTCAGTTTCTCTGGTATTACAGTACCATACATATCATTCAACCCCATCCTCATTTGATTGAGCCAGGTTTAGGTTATAACAATATAAGAGAAGGTAATAACAATATAAATATAATTAATGGAAGCTTGAAAACTTTCATTCTCAGTCCTCTTAACAGCTTTTTCTTTTCCCCTATAATGTTTTTTTCTTTATATCTGTTCTTTATCTTCATTTTTGTGAAATTCTAACCTATATAGAAATTAGAGGTTTGGAATTTGTATATACACATGTAATACAATTTACATAAGCTTTTTCCTATATCAGAATAATAATAATGTTATTTAACACTTTAAGTTTGAAAAACACAATATATGTATGTTTGTTTCTTATTATTTGATCCTCACAATAATCCTATGAGGTAGATGTTATTATTGAAGTGAACTGTGAAAGCTATCTCATAAGATGGAGACAGTGTTCTAAAAATTGAGTGAAGGTTAGCTGTGCCCCAGCCCCAAATTTCATTCCTCCAGAAATTCCATAGTTCACAAAGAATGGGATCATCTAGTCTTCTTTGTGTGTGTAAAACCAAGTAATGGCCACCTTGGCATTTAAACTCCCATGTAAGATAATTTAGTAATCTTAAAGATGTGGTTGGGTTAAAAGTATTTCTTCAGTTATGACTTAGAATGTCCTTATTAATCAGGATAGAGGTCCAGCCTATGGGGAATGTTATCCAAGACTTATGTATAATCTTTGCTTTCTGTACCTTGCATCTCTTCACTAACCAGACTACCCTGACAGTGCTGAGATACCCAATTCTCAAAAGATTTGCCAAATTAAAACTCCTTTGTTCTCTACCTTGAGATGCCTTTTTTTTAAGTTTTTTTAAGTTGGGGTCTTTTGCTCCACAAATTATTATCCCAATTTAGCAGATGAGGAAACCGAGCCTGAGAGTTTGTGTAATTTTTCCAGGATCTCTAAGATAGTCCATGATGAAAATGGATTCAGACTCAGGTCTTCCTAATACCAACTCTGCTAAGCCAAGCCGTTCCCCCAGAATAACCTATCTTTGAAACTCAGGGAAAACATTATTCAAATACTCAATAATTGACAAACATTTTTAAGTCCCTAATATATGTCAGCAACTGTGATAGGGCTGGATATACAAATATGGAAAGGAAAGATAGCCCCTGCCCTCAAGGAGCTAACACTATAATGAGAGATTATCAAAGAAGAAAAAAAAGCTAAAAAATAGGGAAGGGGAGAATACCCGCTGTAAACACATGGTAGGGAAGCCAGAAGAATCCCAAAATGAGGACAGAAGGACAGAGAAATTGAGAAGATAGCGAATCATCTAAATATTTGCTAACCATCCTAAAAATTGGGTGATTGCAACTGAATTAGAATAGTTTTTATTCTGCAAATTCTAGATAGAGTTGTTATTTACTATGTGTCACTCTAACTCTGATAGACAAATATTTGAAAGACATAAAATGCACTTTAGGGCAATTATAAAAGCTTTTGTATACTAAAACAATGATATGGCTCCTTCAAATGCTCCAGTTCACTTCCAATAATTTTGAGAAAAAACATCCTCCATTTGTTCCCCAGTTGGAGCCAGAGTTTCAGGGATATCTTAATTTTTTAATGAAAGTATCTACTCTAAATTCACTGCTGATTGACAGTTCTTTTAATCTATCTTTCCCCTTGAGTCCCTAACCACATCCCTCACATAAACATATACAAAAACATACACATTTATTACAAAATAATTTTGCTTCATATTTCATTAGAAAACTGGGGCTATCCAGTGAGTATTTCTTTAACTTCTCTGCTCATTTTCTCAAGCCTTAGTCTCGGTATAACCACTTACTCCCTCTGATTAGAGAAGAATTTACTAAATCTAATTCCTCCATCCACCCATTTGATTTCGTTCTCTCCATCAGTTCTTTATTATAATTTGGATCAAGTTCCATTATACTTAATTTTTTTTCCTTTAACTTTTCTACCCCACTGAACATCTGTCATCCCATCCATCTCCTACCCTTTACTACCAAACATCAAAAAATTATTCCCAAATTACTCCACTTCCCTACCACACATATTTTCAATGTCTCATGATAAGGCTTTTTCTCTACCATTTTGCTGAATTTAGGTCTTCAGACTTTACTATTAACCAAAATCAATGTTGTTATTATTTTTTAATAATCTTCACTCTCCTCCATTTCTCTGCAGAATTTTACACTCTTCCTCTGGTGAAAATTTCTCCTAGATATCCTTTCCTCTTTTTTTGCTTCGGACATCGCAGAAACTCCTGCATCATCTGTCTTTTTCATCTCTTCCTTATTTTGTCATTTACTCATCCTCTTCTCAACTGGTGTGGTTGAATAGAAACTGTACTGAACTTGGTGCCAGAGGATTTGAGTTTCAGTTTGGGTTCTTTTCCTCAGTTCCTGGGCAAATCACTTCTCTTTGGTTCTCAGTTACTCATCTATAAAATGGAGCAGTTGGACTAGATACATTCTAGTATATATAGTATATATATACTCTATACATTTTCAATTATTATCTTTATTCCCAGTTTTCAAATTTATACCTCCCACCCCAATCTCTTTTCTGGGGTCTAAACATATTGCCTATAAAAAACCACAACCCAAATATTCCACTGGAAAATCAAACTTAACATATCTAAAATGAAGTGATTATCTTTGCTACTAGTAGACAAATTACTAGGCTTAGAAGGTTCAAATTCTACCTCAGATACTTAGAAATTGTAAAATCCTGTAAATTTACATGTCCAAAAGCTATGTCATATCAAAAATTGTCACTCCCACTGCATCAAGCACCAAGTTCTGTTCACAATAGGCCCTTAATGCATTTGTTAAAATGAACATAATTGAATTGAATTTTTTGATTTAAGTAGTACACTGATCTAAACAAGTACCTACCAATATCCTCATATCACTCATTCACTGCTCTTTACTCATTTATTCTTAAGATAGGTAACGAGAACAAGAGGCAAATTTGGAATTATAGACTTTTAGAGAATCATAAGGTCTCAGAGATGGAAAGACTGTCAGAAGCTATCTGGTTCAATCTAAACCTGAATAAGAATCATCTCTACCACATGCCTAAAAAGCTATTTTCTAGAATCTTTCCATAGGTCAGGACCATAATGGAGAATTAAGAGTTTTAGAAGGCACATTAATGTACTCTATATAATTCTATCGTTTCTCAAAAAATTTCAAAATGTTACACACTGTAATTCTCATAATTGATAATTATGTTGATTTCCACATAGCTTTGTGGAAAGATGATAAGTAGCATTACATATCACCTATTATCTGGGAAGCTAGTATTTTGGAAAAATATGGTATTATGGAAAATGTATGGGAATCAGAACAAAAAGAACTGGATTCTTATCTGGACTCTTCTGTTTACTAATTCAGAGACCATGGACAAATCATGCTTTCTTGAAATCTGCTTTTTAAATTTCTGAATTGGTTTTATATGTATGTCTTGCCATCCCATAGTCTTTGGGATTAGAAAGTGAAATATTGATTTAAAAACTAGAAAATCCTATATGATAACCCTCAGTTTAAGATAATTTCTTTACTAGATTTAGGACACCTAGTTTTCAATGATTAGAATTTTTACACATAAAAATGTTTCCATTGCAGAAAATAGGTTCCAGATTGGGACCATAATTATACTTTGTCAGTCTTGCAGATTGGCACTTGGCAATTGGACTAACTCTTATAATATTTTTGAAACTTTAAAGGGGAGAATGAGAGGAAAAATACATATATAGTATTATTAATATCTATTAAATATATGTAGTTGTTTTCCAACTTATGTAGCTATCTCATTTACATAAGGTGAAACTTGAACAATTTGTAAGTCACTTGTACACTTAATGGAGTGAAGTAGATAGTAATTGTTTATTATAAATTAATCAGTCTTCAAATATTTGAAGGGTTGTCATATGGAAGAAAGATTAATTCTATTCTGCTTGACCCCAAAGGACTGAACCAAGAATAATTTAGATATAAGCTTCAGAGAGATTTAATTTAGGCTCAATACAAAGAAAACACTTCTTAAGAATTAGAATTATCCAAAAGTGTAATAGGCTGTCTGGGAAGGTAGTGAGAGTTTCATTGCTGGAAGTTTTAAATCTGTGTCAAGGTTTCTCAGAGGTAAAGTCTTTCCTAATCCCATTGTGGTGTTAATGTCACTCTCCCCATTTATAATATCAGTATGAGTAAATGCTAATCAAATTATTTTGTATTCCTTTTGTATATATTGGCCTATGTACATGTTGTTTTCCCTCATAGGATTCAAGCTCTCTGAAATTACTTACTTTTCTTTTTCTCTTTATAGTCTCAATAATCAAGCATATTGCCTAGGCAAGCACTCAACATATGTTCATTGATTGATTAATATTGATTTGTTGATTGATTTAGGGCAGATGAGTTGGGCAGATGACATGCAAAATCTCCTCCAACTCTGACATTCTGTGATGTCTTTATTGGAATATTATTGAATCCATTCAAAACTGTTACCTTTTCCCTCTGTCTTCCCAAAACTGGCTCTAGTAAAAGCTTCACACCAATAACTCTCATCTTCACAGGGGCTCTGGATGTGTAATGAGATCAGCAATTGCCATATGCTTGAACTGGGGTGTCAGAAAAGGGAGGTAAGAAAAAAGGAGCAGTCTTCAATTCTTTCCAGTCGTCAAGTTTGACATTCTGAAGTCTTTGAGCTCAAGTAGTCTTCCAAGTGTCAGGGTGTTACATTTTCTGGGAAGGACATTAGTAAGAAAGTTTGTTTTGTCACCTCAAACTACATTTCTTCCCAGAGAATTGGTCCTTGAACCTATTTGGGGATAATTTACAAGGATGATCACTTGATAGCTGCACAATCCTTTCTTGGAAAGAGAAATGTAAAAATTGTTCAAAACTTCAACAGCATTAAGAGGCACACTCTCCAGAATGCAACTCATTCAACTCAACAAGCATTTATTTAAGGACTATGATAGGTGCTAAGAATACCTGCTTTTAAGGAGCTGAGATTTTATTCATACACATATGCACAAATATGTAGAGTTTCTGTAAGGGAGAGGAAGGGATAGATAGAGCATGGGGAGACAAAGAAAAACTTCCTATAGGATATGGTGCCTGCCCTGTATTTAGGTGATATCACAGAGAGGTTAAATAGGGAGAAGACTAGAATTCCAAGCATGGGAGACAGATGGCTTGTATACAGGCAACAGACAGTCAAGAGATGGAATGTCATGAAGGGGAAAAAGCAAATAAGCCAGTTTGTGTGGACCATGGAGTGTATCCAAGCCATCTCTCTCTGTAATTCTTATTTTTATGTTCTGTAGGTAATATTGTTACCCATCAGTTATTCTTTAATCTCATGGAAAGAACAGATCCACTTCCTTTTCTGATCATGCATTTTCTAGATGATATTTTTGACACCATTTCTTGCATACAAATCATCATTGGTAATATGCCTGACATGCATCTTTCCATTACACTTTTGGTCCCCTGCAATTTTGATTCTTCAAAGATTGTGGTAGTAAATGATTTACAGCCAAACAGTATCACTAAGAGAATATTATTGTCAAAAAAGTATATTGTTTTGTGCCAGGGAAAGCTTGGAATTGCTGAATGTATTACTCAATTTCCCAACTGTAGTCCAATTCATTCTTTTCCTCCTGTTCAATTCTGGTCCTATGTATTTGTAATGTCTGTCACATGTATTTGAGAGGCAGCTTGGTTTAGTGGATAAATATGCACTTGGAGTCAGAAAGACCTGAGTTCAAATATCGGCTCAATATTTACAAACTTTGTGACCATAAGCAATGTCTTATTCTCTCAAATACATCAACTGGAAAAAAAAAAAAAAAAAAGGAATAACACCCATCTCACAGGATTGTTATGATAATGATATGCAATCTGATAATATATGCAAAGTATATTACAAACCTTAAAACCCTATAAATACTTGCACAATTATAGCTATTTTGATATGCATGCATACAAACATATACACATATACATTTACGCATGCATACAGAGAAAATACACATATGTACACATATATGCATATTGATGGGCTGGCACAATAGATTTGCCTTCCAAACTTTCTCATACTTTGAGCAATATTCATGCTTTAGTCTATTTTTTTTCTTTTGTAAATTATTTAGGTCAATATCTTTTGATCTCATTGAAAAGACCTATTAATATTCTAAGACTTCATTGTAACCAGCTCAATTTCATCCACAACCAGAAATATCTGAAGGATCTCATTATCTGTCCATAAGGAATTCTCCTTCTCTTTGGATTTTAGGACATCTTCTATGACACTGACAAATATCTTTGCCAAGCATTGTTGTTTTGTCTTTCTCGTGATCATTAAACAAAGTTATATTCATGTTTGTATCTATTAAGGAAGCTTGTGTCTAATGTTAGAGGAGAGTCTTCAAAACTTCAAATACTAATTCAAATATTTATTTCTAATTAACAAATAATATTCACAGGAGGACTTTGTATTATCTATATTTTCAATCACTTGTATGGGTTATTTGGAATTCTCTGTTCCTGTTCATTCCACTACTGAGAATGTACTCCAAGGAGGTCAAAAATGGGGATCGTGGGGTTAACATATAATCAAAAATATCCGTGGAGGCACTTTTATGATACAAAAAAGGAAAGAAAGTAGGTATCCATCAATTGGGATAATGGATGAGCAAAATGCATTATATGAAAGTAATAGATTTTTGATGTACTATAAGACATTACAATCTGAGGATTTGAGAATTAAGGGAAGACCTACAAGAATTGATACAGAATGATGAATGCAGAATCAATAGAACAAAATAAACAAGTTTACAATAATGTAAATAAAACAATACTAGAGAACAGCTAAGCTCATTTAAAAGAAATGAATATTAGTTGCAACAAATAGATAGATGACCAAATAAACCTCCTTCCTCTTGGTAGTTAAATTCAGGAATTATAGCTACTGAATACTGACTAAGTTAAGCTACAGTCACTGGACCAATTTTGCTTAGTTGTTTTTCTTTGTGACAAGGAAAGATGCTACCAGGCAGGAAAGGAGAGGGATATTAAAAGACATCTGTGCTATTAAAAAAACAAAATATATCAATAAAACTTTTTTTTTAAAAAAAAAGCATCAATGCAGATAAAAGAACCCTCTTTTGGCAATCTGATGAAATTGAAATCTATGGACTTTTTCTCAGAACAATGTTGGTAAAATACATAAAATAAAATAAATATAATCACAAAGGAATCCAATTGTATTACAACATACTTTTCAAAATACTTTTGTAGAGGTTCACAGATGCTAGGTTAAAAATTCCTATATAATTAATGGCTTTGACTCCTTTTCTTAATCTTGAGTCATATTTTTCAATATCTACAGAATATCCCAGGAGTCTTAGTAAAACTTTAAACCATTAAAACTTCTAAACTACATGAAGGCTTTTGAGATAACCTGTATATTTTTACGTTCTAAGAGATTAAAATTGCTTTAAGACTTTTGGGACACATTGGATTGATCTGTCTACCTACCTATCTGGCTAACTAACTAACTAACTAACTATAATCATCCATCCCTGGATCTACTTTCACATTC